>NW_019384643.1:405360-414115 GCF_000671375.1 Centruroides sculpturatus | reverse complement strand
AAAAATTTTGTAAAATACATCTATGCTGTACCATTATATGTCAAGTAAGCATTTTTATGTTATCATCACCTCGCGTTTTTAGTTATGTTCCTACTAGCCAATGTCGTAAAACTAACCTTAAATTATTATTTTTTTGTGTAATCTTAACAGCACAGAAGAGGGGTTGGGAATATAAGCCAACCCGAAATGCATATGAATTAAGAATTTTTTAAATAAAACGTACGTTTTCTAACCAATTGCTGTCCGTTCGTCTACCAACTCGTTTTGGATTACACAGACGCTACACACTGCATCTATATATTTTAAATTAATTACATTTTTAATCTAAATATATAAAATTACTTGTCCTGACTGAGTGACTCATCATCACCCAGAGCAAACCGCTGAACCTAGAGGTGAAATTTGGTATGCAGTTAAGGTATGTCATGAAAACGCGCACTAACAAGGGATTTTTCGAAATTCCCCAGTGGGGGGAGAGGGAGTGGATTAACGCTTAACCAAAAGAATGGCTTCTACTGTACTATTTTAGATGCGATTTTTCATTTTCAACTACATTTAATTTTCATTGAGTACTTAGATGTATTAAATTGATAACATTTCAGACATTGTTATAAATATTTTTATCTATTTAGATTTTAAAAATGTTCAAACCAGTTTAAATTTGAATTTGTTATTGCATAACGGTTCAATTATAAAACAATTGTAAACGTTCCAGAAAATTTATCAAATTGAAAACAGTTTGTTTGATTCTCGGCAATTCTCATCATTCTCAGCAACAGGTGTTATATAACAATTACTATGGTGTTGAAATACTAAATATAAATGGGGTTTGCTTGCAAAACCTCCGCGGGCAAAGTCATGGGTAACAGCTAGTTTTCTTATAAAACAATTGTTTTACTTGAAATTCCTTTTATACGTAACAAAAATAAACAACAACCCTTTTTCAAAAAGTTTAATGCTATTACTGGTATTATTATTTCTTAACTTATTTACTTAATGAAATTCAATTATTTTTCATTTTAAAATAAAAATAATAATAATAATAACTCTCCCATGGTCACCACCTGGTCATGGTGGGAGAGCCCAGTAATTTTACTGAACCATAGAGTAATGCAGGCTGGAGCACAAGCTCCTGGCAGGGACACCCATGCCAGTAAGGTCTATGGGGAGAAATGAAGCTAAGAGTGACCACACACCCACATTCTGTGGAGATAATTATTATGGTAGTAACCAGATCAAAGTGTGATACCGGCTCGGACGTCGCCCGGGTTAACAAGGTCCGCGTTCGTGGGTTAGGCAGAGGCTCACGTTCGAAAAATAGGCTCCAGTCTCCCTTGGTTACCGGTGGCGAAAGCAGCGCCGGCCCAAGCATGGCTACTGCAATGCCCTCAACAGATGTGAGGAATCAACCTAGCCTTGGTGTTTCTGTGGCAATGCATCCACAGACCACAAAGGCTGGAAAACCACGCCAACGGATGAAATGGACAACAGAAATGAACGAGTTTATCATCCGTACTTACTACACCATCACAAGACTCGAAACAAACATGACAGCATACAGACAACAACTACACCATAGATTCACACAACAATATCCTCACCTCACTGTCACCGAACAAAGGGTTGTTGATCAAAAACGAACAATTATACACAACAACCTTATCCCACAAACAACACTTGAACTTATCAAACAACAGGTTGCTGATCAAATACATCAACAGACAGAAACATTTAACATTAATGAAGATCACGTAACCTGTCAGGATAATCCAGCAACAAGCACTGATTACAGCACACACACAACAAGTACCACTAATGATACTGCAGGCACTTCCCCATCCATCACTGATAACGTAGACATAGAATTAGTTAATACGCTCTCACTTATATTTCAGGAAACACTCATTAAATATACTGGTACAGATCCCACACAAAGACCACGAATACCAAAAATCAACACGTCAAAGGCAGTAGGAAAAACACTAGATTATGTAAACACTCACTTACTACCAAACTACATTCATTCAATTTCTACACTTACAGACATTCATACATTAGTTTATGCTGGGGCAGTCACAGTAGTAACACACCATGGACTGAAAATACACTCACAGACAGACGCACACAAAACACAATTCTATCATAAGCCTGCCTGGCAGAGAAGAATAGAAACACAAATAAATGACATTAGACAGCAATTAGGCAGGCTGATACAATACACTAAAAACAACATAACATCTAAATTAAACAACTCAAAAACATTTTCAAGAAAATCAAAACACACAAAACATGAATATCACAACACACACATTAAAGAATACATCGATACACTAAAACAGAAACTCGCAGCCAAAGCACATAGACTCAAACGATACAAAACATGTACACTACGAAAACAACAAAATAAATTATTCGCAAACAACGAAAAACTTTTCTACAGACAAATCAGTACCAAAACAAATACTGAAACACAGCACAGTGGCACACCAACAGAAGAAAAACTCACAACTTATTGGTCTTCTCTTTGGTCCAATGCTGTTACACACAATGCTCATGTAGGCTGGATTGAGGAGGAGAACAGAAACTTGCACAACATACCAACTATGACCTGTGCTGAAATAAACGTACACAACATCTGCTACGCTGTTAACAGAACACACAACTGGAAGACACCTGGTGTAGACAACATTCACAATTTCTGGTACAAAAAGTCTACATCACTACACCGGGAACTAGCTAAACATCTAACACATCATCATCAATCCACAAGACATGCCAAAATTTCTTACTCAGGGCATCACCTACAATAAACCCAAAAACAACACCACAGACCCGACACAATACAGACCAATTACATGTCTTCCAACACTCTACAAATTATTGACATCCTGTATCACAAACAAAATATACAAACATGTTGAAGAACACGACATTCTTACAGAACACCAAAAGAGTTTCCGTAGAAATCACAGGGGATGCAAAGAACAGTTACTCATAGATTCAGTCATTCTATGGCTAGCACTCAAACAACACAGAAACATACACATGGCATATATAGACTACAGAAAAGCATTCGACAGTGTTCCACACAGTTGGTTGCTACATATTCTAAACATGTACAAAATACATCCATCACACATTGCATTCTTCCAAAACACTATGCAGCACTGGAGAACAACACTGCATCTCATGGTTAGTAACACTTCCATACAAACAAACGAAATATTCATTATGCAAGGAATTTTTCAAGGAGATTCCTTGAGTCCTCTCTGGTTCTGCCTAGCCCCAAACCCATTATCCAGCATGTTAAACAACACTCAATATGGCTACAATATCAGACATGAAAAACCAACACAGTTTACACTGTCACATCTCATGTACATGGACGACATAAAACTTTATGCATCCACACAAAAACAACTTCAGCAGCTCCTACAAATCACACACTCATACACCAAGGACATACAAATGGAGTTTGGCTTAGTTAGATGCAAAACACTTCACATAGAAAAAAGAATCGTGAAGAAAGATTTTACACTTGGAAATGGAGAAGTTATTGAATCCATGGAAGAGGGTGAGTTCCACAAGTATTTAGGATTCCAACAGGCCAAACTCACAGAACATACACAAATAAAGCAAAGATTAATTAAAGAATACCAAAGTAGGTTAAATGCCATTCTCAAAAACACAGTTAAATGCAAAACACACAGTTAAAGCAATAAACACATATGTCACCCCAGTACTCACTTACTCTTTTGGAGTTATACATTGGACTCACACAGATCTCGAGCAACTCCAAAGGAAAACAAGAACAACACTTACTAAGCATAAACAACATCATCCTAAATCTGCCACAGAAAGATTAACCCTTCCCTGTAAAGATGGCGGACGTGGCCTGATTGACATAGTTAACCTTCCTACAAACAAATACAGTCACTACGAGAGTTTTTCTACAGGAAACATCACAGTTACATAAAGCAGTAACTCTAGCAGGCTCAAATAACACACCATTAACCTTATATTCACATCATACAGACATGACACAACATATAAAAAACACAGACACCATTAAGCAATCGTGGGCTTGAAAGGCACTCCATGGCAGGCATCCTTATGACCTGGTCCAGGATTTTGTTGACAAAACTGCATCAAACAGCTGGTTAGATCGGGGATGCCTCTTTGGGGAGATGGAATGATTCATGATTGCCATACAGGATCAGGTCATAAATACTAAAAGCTACAGAAAACACATATTCAAAGATACAATACTCACAAATGACACATGCAGAAAATGTCATGTCATATGCCAAAAACTATACAACACATCACTTCTGGTTGCAAGCTCTTGGCATAGACAGATTACTTACATAGACACAATCAAGTAGCAAATATAATACACCAAGAGCTTGCAAAGAAACACAAATTGGCAGACATCCACGAACCATACTACAAATATATTCCACAGACAGTATTGGAAAACTACACGCACAAACTGTACTACGACAGAGCCATAATCACAGATAAAACAATTTACCACAACAGACCAGACATCACACTCATTGACAAACAATAAAATCACATACATTATAGACATAGCCATTCCAAACACTCACAATGTACAAAACATATTCACTGAAAAAATTAGCAAGTACACAGAACTCGCCCAGGAAATAAGACATCTATGGAGGATGGAAAGAGTGCTTATTTTACAATCCATTATAAAATGTGAAATATATAATATACAAAGTTAACAGAATATCAAATACAGAACCAGTAAGATATATTTTTAAAGAAATCTTATATTAAGAAAAGTGAAAAATAATTTAAAATAAAACCGTTAAGTGTCTGTAAAAATGGCTGAAAGCTGGGATTCATAGGCTGTGTTCAGCAGACTCAACAGTTCCGGAGTCATTAAGTATTTTTCTGTTGAACAAAAATAGCGCTCTTTCTGAACTGCGGTAGCGCTCTTTCAGAACACATTTGATGTTTTGACATCACATTTGGTAGCGTCTTTTATTTATGCTACCTATCGCTACCCGAAACCAACCAAGGCTTTTTGTTCCAATGCAACATCACTCATCGTTCAGCAGATCCACATTGCTACATAACAGCTACCGATTTGCTCAGTTACAACCATTGAGTCTGCTAAACATAGCCATATTTAACATATTGGGAAGAGAAGGCACAAGAAATTTGCTTCCTAATTTCTTCCCATTAATTCACTGACATCTACTACTAGTTTTTTTTTGTAAAAAATAAATAAATTATTCAGTCTTTGTTTAAATTAAGTTCATAAACACGTATTTATTGAAGAGATGAACAGTGTGAATAAATGAATGACAAATCGGTTAACTTCCAGATACGTATACTGTCATGGCGGCTCATCTCTGATTCCAGCAAACAAAAGAAAGGAAACAGTGGGAACACACGTTCTAATCTAATCTAACCTATTCTAATAAATTACCATAATTATTACCAACCAAATTATTAGAATAGGTTAGGTTAGGTTAGAACGTGCGTCCCCACTGTTTCCTTTTGTTTGCTGGAATCAGAGATGAGCCGCCATGACGGTATACGTATCTGAAATTTAACCGACAAATCAATTCAACTGAAACGTTTGATAAATACACTTACTTACCAAAATAAAAACAATTTCAATACCAAAATTATAAATTAAAACTAAAATAAGTTATAAAAAAAGGATACAGTTTGAATCCATTCAAAATGTCTTCAGCTTTTGAAGGCATTTCGGAAAATTTTCAGATAAAATCCAGTATTACTTTCCTTACGAATATTCTCACGTCGTTGTTCACGATTAAAATTGAAAACAACAGAATAATACTTAAAAATAAATTGATAAAAGCATAAACAAACCGCTGTCCGGATGATAAAAACTTTGCCGATCAGACGTTCAACTTGCGTATAGTACACAATATGTCCGCTAAGAGACGCTTTTGTAAAAGTTGGTTATATAAATTGAAACGTTATTAACACGTTACCGATTATATGTAATTTTTCCAAGCCGAAACAGATATTCGTAAATATAAATTTTAAAAATAAATAGTAGTGTATCATATTAATTCATGTTTCGAATTTAAATTTAAAAGTATATAATTGTTTCGTCTGAAATTCAACTTAAAATTACAATGTATTTCAGTACTTATAGGAAATAGTTGATACTAAAAATAAAAATTTTAAAACATCATACAGTAATATAATAGCGTGGGTAATGCAATATACAATATAATCTTTGAGTTATTGGCATCATAAAACACTATTTTTTCGGCTCTTTTCGCTCTGTGAACACGTTTTTTTTTTTTTTTTTTTTTTCTTTCTTTCTTTGTTTACACACGGAAGAATGTCACCTTTAATATTCGCGTAACGCACTTTATAGAAATTTAATCGTATGATCTTGAAAATGTTCTCTTTTACAGGGCAAATATGGATGGACAATCTGTATTGTCAGGGTGGAGAAAGTAGTTTATCCCTATGTAGATTCGACGGATGGGGTACACACGACTGCGCCCGTTCCGAAGCTGCAGGAGTCGAGTGTATAAAAAACAATACGGCTCAACCGTTAGTTTTATACAGCGATGCTCCTAATCCCAAGAGAAGATTAAGCGTAAGTGATGTCAATGGAATGTCTGTAGGTTGGATGTGTTACACATGTTTTCAATATAAGCAGATGGTTTTGGTTATGACGATTTACAGTTACTAACTACCGTTGTCACAATCAGTTATAAACGATTTGGTGGGAGCCGTCCTTTAACCCCACGACTTTTCAATGGGGGCATTTTTTTTTTAGTAGTGTTAATCATTAATATAACTTTTTAGACAGAAATTTGTCACAGAACATGGCTAATTATTAGGATATTTATATAATCAAACAATGAATTTTTATGTGAAGAGCATACTTAAGCTCCTTTACTACTACTAAACTCACTAAAGTTCTTTATATTTATTTACTAAATTTATCTTTTAAAAGCTCCTTATTATACTCAAGAGCAATTTCTAAATATTATAAATTATCAAAAACGTATTTAATTACAAAAGTATATTAATGTTTTCATTAAAAAAACAAAGAAAATCTTTTACTTTTAGTTATTTTATTAATTATAACCCCCCCCGTCTNTTCTTTTTTTTTTTTTTTTTTTTTTTTTTAAGCAAGAAACGTTATGGGTTCGGCCAGATGGTGAAAGACGAGACCTGCATATCGAGAACAAATCGTCTATAAAAAAATCCCGGGGAGTTGAGCGCCCAGACTTGTTTTCAGGTCCTTCAGAGTTGTAGGCTGGGACTTCAACCGCTCGGCCATTCGGCCGAGTCTAACGTCTTATGCTACTTTATCGAAGAAATTTTTTATTAATAAAAAAACTGTTAAACATGTATAATTTAAAAAAATATATATATATATTGTTAAGTTTTCTTCCATTTTACCATCGGGTGCCGAGTGGCTAAAAACAGCTAAACACTGGTTGTTGGTTGCAGGTTCGCGCTAACCAAGGGAGCGTTTAAAAATTTTAACCGGTGTTACCGGTAACTGCCGGTAGTTTCAAGACGTTTAGAAAATAAGACCTAAATAACTAACTGCGTTTAAAAATCATTGTTATGACGTTACTGGTTGTCCTGCGGTACCTATTGAAGTAACCACGGTGACAAAGCGGTTACTGCGGTACTATTGAATTATAAGATGGTAGACATTGTATCGTGTGACGAATGTGGCCGTGATTTTAAAATGAGCTAATCGCTCGGAATAACCGGCTATGACCGATGACATCATCACCACTATAGCGGTGTTACAGGTTAGAATTTCCAAACGCGCCCTAAGTCACGTGGAGTTTTTTCATGTGTCTAACACCTAAATAGGGACCACTTTTCCATAAAAGTTTTTCGGGGGCTATTTTTTCTTTGCAGATTGCACGTGTTGCGTTGCTGTATCCCATCATGCCAATTCATTTTATCTGGCCGACTATAATTATTTCAATTACAGGCATACCTCGACTTACGTCGTTTTTCGACTTAAGTCGTTTTCCTGGAACCAATTACCGACGTAAGGCGAGGTATACCTGTATAGGCAAATTCGACCCACAACACGCTCAACTAGTGTGGATAAGGATTAAGGAATGAAGAACAATGTTCCGACTCAAATTACTTGTATTAAATTATAAGAATATAGATTAGGCTTGAACGGAAACGTAAATTAAAATTTTCCACGTAAATTAAAATTGTTACACGTAAAAATTTTCCACGTAAATTAAAATTTTATAGTGTAGTCGTCTCATCTGTTATCTGAAATATATTTACTTAGAGATTCTGACAATAGGCAATAGGATTGAGATATTTATTACAGTGGCGTACCGTAGTGGGGCGGCAGGGGCGGCCCGCCCCGGTCGGCACTTTTTAGGGAGCGGCAAAATTTCACAATAAATAATAATATCTTGTAAAAATTTGAAACATCCTAATCTATACGTGCATCGCTCCTACGATAGTGCTATCTTCCGGACAGTCCAAAAATCGGCTCGCCGTCCGGGTGAACTAGTAATTTTTTCATCCGAGGAAATCCTGTGAAACCTGTTGACCCTTTTTTTTGTTTTTACGATTCATTGGCGTTCATATACACCACTAATATTTAATACAACTATTTTAAACAAGTCGCTGCACTACCACCGAATTTTTCATTGCTTGTTCTGTGACAAAACTGAATTTTGGTCTTTTAAATTGAAATACCTAAATAAGGGGGGGCGAAATTTTCCTC
>NW_019384643.1:385645-403016 GCF_000671375.1 Centruroides sculpturatus | reverse complement strand
CTTTGACAATTTAGCTGGCAAAAGACACGAAAAATCGTCGATTCTTTCGTATTTGAAGCAATTTGGAAATCGAAGCGGAATAGAATTTAACATTAGTAAATAATATAAAATAAATATTGAAAATTGTAACGAGATAATTATGGGTAATAGATATATTATATCTAAATAAATAGATGTTATATGTTTTTATCAAAGCAAGAATTGGCATTTACAGGGCATATGGAATATATTGGATCTAATAACAGAGGTAATTATAATGAACTTGTTTATTAAGTACGTCAAATAAATAATCTATTAAAAGTACATTTAAAGAAAGAATTAACTGATTGCCCCTGGATGTCGGCTTCTTATAGAAACACGGCTTCCCTATCATCATATGTCACGGCACGCCCCTGCTAAATAAGGGGGGCCGAAATTTTTCTCCGCCCCGGGCGGCTGACACCCACGGTACGCCACTGATTTATTATGATTGAACACGCTGTCTCTTTTATCGTTTGCCTTTTGCCTTCAGTTCCAGTCAGATCTTTTCAAACTTTCTGACTCATCCATTGCCACTCGATCGCCCATTACGAGCTGACCGAATTTGTGAAGGCCTTTTTTTAAAACTCTTTTCTCTTAGTAAAAACAAAGAAGGTTCCTTTTTAGCAAGCCCATTATGAGTTCAGTGAGACCCACAATGGTGCGGCCGGATGGTGAGAGACGGGGCCCGACATATGCGGACAGATCACCCCGAAAAATTCCTGGGATTTTTTTTCCCCGTTTTGATTTCCCGGGTCTCTCAGAGTGGTAGGCAGCCATCTTAACCGCTCAGCCATCCTCATCTCTGATTCCAGCAAACAAAAGAAAGGAAACAGTGGGAACACACGTTCTAATCTAACCTAACCTATTCTAATAAATTACCATAATTATTACCAACCAAATTATTAGAATAGGTTAGGTTAGGTTAGAACGTGCGTCCCCACTGTTTCNCGGCCGGATGGTGAGAGACGGGGCCCGACATATGCGGACAGATCACCCCGAAAAATTCCTGGGATTTTTTTTCCCCGTTTTGATTTCCCGGGTCTCTCAGAGTGGTAGGCAGCCATCTTAACCGCTCAGCCATCCGACTGTACAGTAAAGGGCATAAATAAAGAACAATGCCCACAGAACAAAACAGCACAGGAAGTTTTAAAAAAGGATCGCAATAATAATTATTTAAGATAAAATAATAGATGACTTTTATTAATTATTAATGCTAAAGAGTTAAATATCATTAATAATATAAAATAATTTCCTTTGTAAATTTTTTATTATTATTTCACCCGATGACGTTGCATGGCTAATGCCACGTGCGCGATCTACACCGGTGTGAATCGTCGTGTGTGTACGTGTGTGCGAGAGAGGAAAAGGCGTTTAAATAAGGCATTATAATGATACTTTTAATAAAATTATTATTAGTTATTTTATCTTCGTACATAACTTTAGCGTCGGC
Organism: Centruroides sculpturatus; assembly: GCF_000671375.1. Lineage (NCBI taxonomy): Eukaryota > Metazoa > Arthropoda > Arachnida > Scorpiones > Buthidae > Centruroides > Centruroides sculpturatus. The sequence continues at coordinate 401,545 of NW_019384643.1, read as the reverse complement.
TGATAAAGAAACCCTCGTTTTATTGGACAATCTTGCAATTAGGGAAAGCCATTCCATTTTCTTCAAAACTTTGCAGGGTGAGATGGAATTTTAAATATAATTTAAGCAAATATTATTTATATTATTCTGTGGAAATGAAAGTAATTGCAGTAATACTTATTGTGCATTTGTTCTGTCAATTTGAATTATGATTACAGCTGAACTCTGTTTTTCTCATCTGAAATATGTATATATAACAATACATCATATACATGCACAGCATTCACTACAGTCATAATTTACATATACTGCACATAAATACATACACACATACAATTGTGTGTATTTGTGCAGTATATGTAAATTATGAATGTACTAAATGCTGAATTACTGAATGTAATTGTGTGTGTATGCACTGGTGGATTTAGCACTTGAGAGGCTCCAGGCACAATTCAATTTTGAGGCTCCCTCTAATATTTTCACTACTCCTACACCCTGCAGTGTGCATTATATGTGTTTTTACTCTGGTAGGCAGTAGCAGATTGTTCCTTTGAGGCCTAGGCACAATTTTGTTAACAAATAAAATTCTTAAATAATAACAAGTTTTTCTTTATAATATACATTTTAAATGTTTACCAAAGTCTTGCAGGCATATTATCTTTTTGCTATGTAGTTTGAGGCCCCTTGTGATGATGAGGTGCAAGGTACACACCTATTGAGTAATCTGCCACAGTGTGTATGTTATTTATGTACTGTATATGTAAATTTTGAATGTGAATGCTGTGCATGTATATAATGTATTAATATATACAAATTATGTAAAATTACATGAAGTGATATGTGAATATATGCCTATTTTGTTGAAGAATGTTAAATCAAAAGGAGGAATTAAAAATTAATAAATTAAAGGCTCACATTCATCTTTATATTTGATATATTTTAATGTTAACAAGCGAATACATTTATATAACTGAATATTATATAATGAATGTTATATAAGTTATATAACATTATATAACTGAAAAAGTTTTTTGCCTCTAATTATCATCATTGGTGAAAATAAAATAAATATATTGGGAGCAGTATACAGTAAATACACGTTTAGCAGTTTCATTTAACTTTCGCTTTGTTATAATGTCATTGAGAAAAGATACGAATACATTTGTAATCATTTTCATTTGTTGTTATTGAATTTTCTTTATAAGCAGTAAAATTGGTTCTATGAGGTGGAAAATAAGTGCTGGAAGTTGGAAACGTGATTTAATTATAATAATAATAATAATAACCAAATTATATCTTGTTTATATCATTAAGCCTGTGGTAAAATTGGTTTTATATAGTTTTGCTTAATGTCACAATTTCCAAAAGTCTGTTGATAATGTTAAGTGAGGACTTGCTGTGTAATGTATAATAGTGTTAGATAGGATGAATTGTCCATCGTAAATGTATTGGAAAAATTTAATGATACAAACTAGATATATGTGATTAAGCACTACAAGAAAAACCAAAATCCAGCAGGAAATACAAAAGCAAATGTTTCCACCTGTGTTGAACGGTTGTCATCAGACTGAAATACAGTGGTACCTCAGTATACGTCTGCTTTAGAATATGTCCAATTCGGAATACGTCCTGTTTGGATGAAACAAATTTTGCTCAGTATACTACTTAATTCAATTATACGCGCCATCAATGAACAAGTAGCACTATTGGTATACTAGACCAGACTAGCTGTGCCACGGTTTATGACTTTGTTAAATTTCTAATGATTTTAATTTGTAAGTAAAATTTTATTATTTTTATTAATCATGAATTGCAAAAAGACAAATGAAAAGCAACAGAAAATAAAAAAAAATGACTAGAATCACAATGGAACTGAAAAAAAGAGATTGTTGAGAAATATGAAGGTGGCATGTGTGTTTGAGATTTAACTGTTGCATACCATATTCTAAGAATGACAATATCAATAATCATGAAAAATAAAGATATTATTAAATCTGCTAACATTTGAAAGGAGTTAAATCAATTTCTAAACAGATATCGAAGATATTAGATTATGTTGAGAAATTGCTTTTGCTTGGATAACTGAAAAACAGTGTGCTGGCGACATTCTATCAGAAGCAATTATTTGCGAGAAAGCTAAAAAGATACATGTTGATCTCATGAAAAATCAAGCAGGAACTAGCCAGGAAAGCGAGGTGTTTAAAGCCAGCCATATTTTTTTTACATGAGAACAGATTAATCATTTTTACATTACTTCTTATGGGAAAGGTTGGTTTGGTATATGTGCTATTTGGTATAAGTCCAAACATCAGGAACGGATTAAGGTCGTATACCAAGGTTCCACTGTACCTTCAAAGATCAAATGTTGCTGATAAAATAAATTATTGTAACAAATTTACAGATTAATATAAATAGTTATTTTCTCTCAGGAGCAAGGTTTTCTCTGTTTGACATTACTGGTATCTGTCTAGAGTTATTTCTAAATGAATAAAAATCTAAACAGGAACCATAAGTCCAGGAATGAGACTTCTTCACATAAATTTTTCCTTACACACCTTAATTAAGATATGGCCACATATTAAAAACTGATCTTATATATATATAATGTGCAGGTACATTTTGTTCTTCATAAAACCCACAAGAAAAAGTCCAATGGGTAAGAACTGGCAAATGTGGAGGTCAAGCAAATGCTTCAGTTCCTCTTCTAGTCAACAATCTGGGAAACTCTGTTCAGAAATTATTATATCTGAATAATAAAGGGGGAAGGACCCCATCTTATTAAATAGTGATGCCAGGAGGAAGTTGAGGCTTAATATAAGTTGCATCTTGTCCAAATAACTTTTTCCAGTCACTGTGGCCTATCACCTAGATCTTCTTTAATGTACTGTATTTACCATTCTGTGCTTGTTCTAGTGACTGTAGTACCACAATATGGTGTTTCTCGCAAATGGTCACAGATGTCTACGTAAAATACGCATTGACTTCCAATCTGATACAAATAAATTCAAGTTATAAATTTTTCTTTATTAAATCTCTAAGCTGAACACCACGTATTTTGAACACTATACCTAGCTAGCATAAATGTCTTTCTCATAACTATTGACTCTATAATTTATGAATTTGAAGGAATGCTTCCCTCAAATTCATAAATTATAGAGTCATACATAAATGATGAAGTCAATAGTTACTGTTATAATTTTCTTATTTTAGATTTTCATCAAGTTTTGCAAATCATTCAATACTACAAGAAGCAAGTTTCAAAGGGCCATATTTTATGAAAAATTGCTTCTAGACCTGTTTTTCTTTTTGATTTTTTCCACACACAGGGATGGCCTACAACTTTAGCAGGATGTCAATAGTACACAACAATCTTGTGACAGTTACTATAAATAAATCAATCAGTAAGGGTGCATTCTTTTATCCCTCCATGTAACTCCACATGAATGACATCTGTTTAAAAATTCCTGTGGAATGCATTCCTAAATTCTGATCGGAGTGTGCACTGTCGAACGGCAAAAACAGTCACTTGTAGCAGTAGTTTATGGTGGAAAGCAATATAGCATCCTCCGTGCTCAGATAGTTTTGTTTAAGGGTCCATTATGTGGTTTTATGAATGAAAATTTAGAGGTTGTGAAAGTGCAAATTAGTGCATTTGGTGATGTAAGTGTCTTCTTGAATTTTTTTGAGTGGTAGCCAACATTCTATTTTTTTTTTTTTTTTTTTTTTTATGCTCTGTCAGCAAGATAATCCATTTTATGGTTAAATTTTACAATTGAGATACTACTTTTGTCTTTAAAAATGCATATTTTAAAATCATAGATCCTTCTATTAAGATACTATCGATAGTACAATTGCCACCATCTTACTTTCTTTCACTGTCATTCCTAAATGCCTACAAACAGCAGCACAGTCTTGTAGTAGTGGAGATGCAGAGTGACGGCTATTAACGAACATACCCTAATTCTCAGACAATGCGTTCCAAAAACTGTGACAAAAGTAAAATGTCTGAAAGTCAAGCAATAGAGTTCTGTTCTCAAAGTTAAAAAAAGAAAACGTGTATAATCTATTATTAAAAAAGGAAAATTTTACCTTTTTACAGTGACTCTCTTAGAAATCATAAAATATTATTTAAAATGTTTGTTGGTTGATTGTTTTTTTGATATGAAACCATATGGGCTATTCTGTGCCATGTCAAATGGTATGATAAGTTAATAAATAAATAAAATAAAAATAGACTAATAATCTATATAAACTACAACATTAATAAATAAAATAATAAAACGTACTGTATTTATGCTATATAAATTATTAAACAATAACAAGGTATATAAAAATAAGATATATAACAAATAATCAAAGTAACTTAATCATATTAATGACTTTGAAAATGCAGAAAATCCAGTAGATTGTCAAATTTTGACCTCTGGCCTAAAATGTTAAGGCTTAAGATTAAACACAAAACAGGCAATAAATGCATTATCTTAATTTTTCTCTGTTTACTATCTTATAAATAAAAGATGATGCCGATTAATAATTTAAAAATTAAAAGAAACTTTAAATAAGATTACAGTAAAACTTTTCAAACCTGAAGCTCCAAGAGGTAGAAAACACTTTTAGTTACAGATGATTCAAGTCAGAGAACAATAGAGTAAAAAATGCTGATTAGATTTGTATTTTTACCTCTTGCATCATATAAGGAATTTTTGATAGTTTTATTTTGTTTTAAACAGCCTGTTTAATGCTTTTCAGAAAAATGTTCAATTGGAATCAAACAGTTTTGCATTACTGTACATTTTGTTGATATAAAGTGATAGGTCATCTCTTTCTTTGGACTGGAATAGTGTCTTGAAAATTGGTGTTGGAGAGTAGATTTAACTGTAAAAATTTTGTGGAAATCCGATAATTAGGATCACTTTGGTTAGAATAAATATTAAAATTTGATTTTTTTTTTTGTTGGGTTTTTTTTCCTTCAGCACCATGAAGAGCATTAATTAGACACAAGGTGGTTTTTTCCATTCTTTATTTATTCATTGGTCAATATGCGTTTTGGGTCTCTGGTACTGCTCTTCAGTCAACTGTTACAAAATGTATATACAATTACAACTTGATATTAGTTTTATACAGTACAATTATCTATTTATTAAGATACATACCTTTTTATTCTGTTTATAGTTTCAAATACACCAGTTAATTTGTATAATATTAAAACATATTAAATATCCTAGAAAGCATAAAAAGGTATGTCTATTGAAAAGTAATCTTATAAATTTAATATTGTGTTATAACTAAATATAATTTGTAAACAGGCGAATGAAGAAGAGAAAAAAGCCAATAACCATACATGCACCCCCCTTTTTAAGAAAATATGTTTTAATATTATACAAATTAACTGATATATTTGAAACTATAAACAACAGAATAAAAAGGTATGTCTCTTGATAAATAGGTGATTGTATAAAACTAATACCATGTTGTAATTGAATGTACATTTTGTAACAGTTAACTAAAGAGTGGTAACAGAGATCTGAAACATGTATTGACGAATAAATAAATAAAGAATGGAAAAAAACTGCTTTGTGTCTAATAAAATTAGACTCCATAGGGCTGAAGATATGGTTTCAAATTTGTAAAGAAAATTAAAATTTGAGTTGGGGAAGTTGAAAATAACATAAATCAATATCGGGGGACCATGAAAAAGTTTGACTTGGAAAAAATTCGAGTTAAGAAATTCAAGTTGGAGACATTAAATACCTATGCTATTCCATTGAGACCTATGAAATGCTTTGTTTTTTGAGTTAAAGAAATATTCAAGTTATAGATGTTTGAGTTAGAGAAGTTTTACTGAATTTTATTTATATTTTATATGAATGTCAAATTTAAAGGATATTGATTACATTAATTATGATAAAAATTGACTACAAAAGATGCATTTGCTTTATACAATATAGCTAAACTTATCAGAATATTACTTTGATTATTATAAATAGAACCAATTTTTTTTTTTTCTAGATCTTGGTTTTCAGTTGACTTACAAAACTGCAGACGATCCTGGCTTGACATTAATGAAATATGGTGAATATTTATATCAACATCTTATAATATTTTCACCATCAGTTGAAGGTATGTTTTTGTTGTATCAAAATTTTATTTTTTGAATATATGTTAATATTTAAAGTTATGTTTAATTACAAGCTTATGTTGCAAAATATGTATCTATTACTAATTTTTTTTATAATTTAGTAAAATCTCTCTAATTACTACTTATAGGAATTTCTTAAATTGATTATTGATTATGCATTTTAACTCTTTATGTTTTAAATTAATATAATAATATACAAAATTATAATTCTTGTAGAATTAATCATTTTATGTAATATATTAATCTGTATTATCCACCATTCAACTACTAGCAACATCCTGAAAATGCAAAGCACTATCTTATCTAAATTCAAATCTAAGTGTCCTATGTATGTTGTTTCCATAGACGTAACAAAAGCATTTGACTCTGTAACACGTATATCCTTGAAAAGCTAACTACTGAATTCGACATTGATGGCAAAACTGGGATGGCTCAACAATTATTTACTTTGCATACACATATTGTTTATATGGTTCAAGCATCCAATGAAGATGATATTGTATCTTCAAAAATACTAGGAGATATGTACAGTTTAATTGAAAATTAAAGTTGTTTTATAGTGTTATAAACTTCAAATAAACACAAAAATAAATTTTGTATATAGTGTTTTCTAAGTTTACCTAATATATTGAAATATTAAGAATTATACATAAAAATTTGAGATGAGATATGAAAGAAAGAATAGGCAACTGACTTTAAAAATATGTAAATATGCAACAAACGAAAAGTCACCAAAACATCATTTCTTAAGAATGGTTTGAAAAATTACATCCCAAACAAATAGTTTGGTGAATTCATAAAAAGCATTGATGTAAATAGATTTTTTTTTAAATGATAAACATATATTTTTATTTTTTACTCTGTAAATTTTATTGTAATGTTAGAAATGAGAATCAAAAAGTTAGTTGATAAGAAGCAGGGATCATACTGATTACTCTTCATTGTAATTATTGTTTTATATTGAATTTTGTTTTTGTTTTAGTTATTAACTAATTTATTTATTTTAATGACTGAAGAATTTATTGTATCCAAAAAAACAAATATATTTTATCAGTCTTGGGTAGAAAATTTGAAAAAATTACTGGTCTGCAATATGTTTTAGGTTGAGATCTACAAATATATAAAACATGGAATAAGTTTAATTATTAATTTATATATATATATAATTTACATACAACAGGCATTTAAAAAGTTATGTGTAATCTATGTTTAATTTCAGAATTTGGAGGATCATTAAATGTCCAAGCCATAACAGACTTCATAGATAATGGTGGAAATGTACTTGTGGGAGCAAGTTCTTCAGTAGGTAGGTAATCAAAACATTTTTGATCAAATATTGGATTTTAACAAAAACCAACTTTCTAATTCAAAATTTACTGATTTAAATATTTTTTTGTATTTAAAAAAAAAAAATAAATTTGTGTTTCTTGTAAGCATTCTATTTCTTTAATGAAATTAAAGAAAATTTAATTATATTTTGGCAATTGATTTATAAACTTAATGTTAAGAAATTATAGAATAATTATCTATATTAATAATTATGATTACCTATATTTATATACTAGCAGATCCCGTCACGCGTTGTTGTGGCTCAAAATGTATCTATTATAAATGTATAACACTTTCCCCATGGGGAAATTTTTTGAAAAATCCCTTCTTAGTGTACATTCTGTTGACATACCCTATTAAAACGCAATCAAAAACGCAAAAAACCGCATCTAAATTAGCATATATAGAAGCAGAGTTCTTCACAGTAAGCCTTAATCCTGTCCCTCTCCCCCACAAGGGAATATTGAAAAATCCCTTTTTAGTGTATATTCTGTTGACGTACCCTAAGTAAGCCTTAATCCTGTCCCTCTCCCCCACAAGGGAATATTGAAAAATCCCTTTTTAGTGTATATTCTGTTGACGTACCCTATTAAAATGCAATAAAAAGCGCAAAAAACCGCATCTAAAATAGTATAAATAGAAGCAGCGTTCTTTACGGTAAGCCTTAATCCTAACCATCTCCCCCCGATGGAGGGAATTTTGACATGTATATTATATAAAAACATGTGCGTATTTGAATGCAGCATTGTGTCAAAATTTCAAAGGAATCGGTAGGAACAAACGAACATTACATTTTTATTTATGTAGATAGATAGATGATGATCTACTTTAGTTCGTCCTCACAGAAAAGCATAATGCCTCACAGAAAAGCAAACTTAGATCATCATACTCATAGCGCCATCTGTTGGACATAAAAGCCTTAACCCTAGATGATATCTTTTAATTTATATGAATGTTTACCGGAATAATATACAGCCTATGTCCACCCCGAAGTTCCATTCTAAATGTTGGTGAAAGAATTTTTGAAATCGGATGAGTAGTTTCGGAGGTTACCCGCTACATCCAAACTTACTTACTTACAAACATTACCTCTTTATAATATTAGTATAGATTTCATTACGTGAATATTTTTGAATTTTTTCAATGAGCTTTTCCTATTATGCTACAGGTTCTTTCCCTTTTAATTTTTAACTGTCTTCATTTATCTATATTTATAATAAATAGTATGATAAACTATTGCAAAATGATAAACTTTTTGAGGAGTTATACAAAGTTCATTTATAGTCATTTAAATAGTGAAACAATGCGAGAAGAGGAAAAAACACACGAAAATGAACTTTTCAGACCAGAATTCACAATTGACACTGTTTTTATGCAGAAGCAAGAATTGCACACAAATGTCTGGACCAGTATTTCCCAACATGGGGCCCACACTCCACAGGGGGGCAATTCAAAAATGGACTTAATGGTTAAATTACAGTTAACTTAACGGTTAACTTAAACTGTATGGTTAACTTAAACTCTGGACTTGTCCAGAGTTGTATGGTTAACTTAAACTCTGTACGGTTAACTTAAACTCTGGACTCGTCCAGAGCTTAAGTTAACCGTACAGCTGCTGTATATGTTAGGAGGGCATAAGAATATTAGAAAGGCTTAGGTGGGGCATAGCACAAAAAAGGTTGGGAGACACTGGTCTGACCCTGTGTGAGCATTAGTTCTAAATTATGCTGCCAATAGCCAGAAACTCAATTTGTGGTAGTTTCTGGTCATAATAACAAATTATGATTGCTTTATTCATAATTACTATTTGTTGATAATGAAAATAAGTTATTGTCCTTTAATCAAAAGAAAATGTTCTCAAACTAAATTATAACATCAAATGCAGCAAAACTCATAAATATAAAATAACATTCGGACTCAACCCCTTACAAATAATGTATATCATCATGGCCAACTAATTTTATTTCAGTCACTGTTTAGTCACTTCTTTCTTGCTGGGAATTACTATTCTTGCTTAATTTGAAGTAATTTTCTGTTCTGAGGCCTGAGATTGCATAAACCTCAATTTTCTGAAAAAAAGTCTGATAATTTGACATTTTTAATAATAATGAATTACCAGTTACATAGGTGCCAGATTAATGAACTTCTACTGTATTTTAAGTATATAATTACTGTATATATTTATTATTTATATCTTAGAAAATAAATACAATAGAACTCTACTAAGAAGGTTTTTGAGGGACCAATTTAAAAAAACTTATGCAGAAATTAAAATAATTTAGCTATTTTTTCAATAAAATATATTTGTTCAATAATGTTCTGCTACATTAGTGAATTTAACTTGTATAATATCTATTTATTTAGATTTTTGTCTAATGCTTCATCAGTTTTGTTATGTAAAAAGAATGTGTTATGATTTCCATTAACAAAACCATAGATCTACAAATACCATATTAAAATTTGTCAGAAATTGTCTTATAGTATCACCCATGACCATCCAAGTAGGACAGTATGTGTAATGATGATATTGTGTAATGAACACAATTGGTCAGTTTGAACTGGTAATGAATGCTGCCGAGGAGAGATCGTTGGGGAACACGATTGGTTAAATTTGAATTGGTGGCGCATGTGTCTCAAGGAAGAGACCATTGGCGAAAACATCACGCAATGTGGTGGACCTAGAATAGAGCTACGACTAGCATAGCCGCTGATTGGTCAGCTGACATGGAAGGGGGAAATTCGACTTTGGATCCATATTGCTGACTGTGTTCTACGATAACTGAAGAAAATGCCACAGCTAGACAACTGCTTGTTGGTCATAAAGTGCCTTCTTAATGGACAAGTATGGGAGATAAGAACTATTGAAACTTTTTATTGTGTTATTGGCATAACGAGCAGTTGCCCATTGTGAAACTGTATATTTTTTAACTTTACTGTATGATCCATGTATTGATTAAGCTTGTCAGAACTTGCTATTTGTAGCAAGTATTTTTGCCAGATTATCATATAAGAACATTGTAAATTCCATGTTCAAAGTAGCCCAAGATCATGCAAAGTAGCTCAAATTTTTGATAGAATGCAGCTGAAAAACTTCTTAAGCAAATCCATTTTCCAGTCATGAACAAGAATTTCTGTTTATTTAAGCAGAAAATTTCTTAAACAAGAACATTTTATCCAGGAAAAATTTACACATCTTATGGGAAAGAAATTGAACTTCTTGATCAAGTTTATTGTGTGTGTATAGATTTCACTTGAAATCTACTCATAAGTAACAAGCAATTATTTATTGTGACATTGTCACAATGCCAGGCTGCAATTTTTAATCATATTTTTAATTTATTTAATTTAAAATACCTCAAATTAGTAGCATCTTGCCCCTGTACATCATACTTTTCCTTTAACAATAGTTGTGCCAGTCATCTATCTAACACAGTGTTTCTCAACCTCGAACAAATCATCGCCCCTTCAATAAAACCATTACGTAATATCGCTCCCTTCACTTCAAAATTCTGATGCTGAGGGCCAAGGCTAATGCCAAATTTGTACTGCATTGAATAGACTAATGCTATTTGTTTAATTATTGTACAATATAACGAATAAAATATCTAATTATTCTTAATATAATGTTTTACTATATTGCCCAGAAAATTGTTTTTCACCCCCCCAAAATATAAATTATTACTAATTGCCCCCTCAACATGGAAAAACACTCACATGGGGGTGATATCACCCTCATTGAGAAACACTGATCTAACATCTTTCAGATGAAAATTTTTTAATTGAAATAACATGACTTCTGGTTTGTATCAGAAGTTTGTATATAGTTAATCAGTGCCTCCAGCCCCTAAAGTTTCCATATCTGGTCTCAAATTTTATCTAACTGTTCTTGAGATTAAGGAAAAACAGATAGATGGACAATAGTAGGAATTTATAGATGTACAATTTTTTCAACTTGCAACCCAATAATTTTTTAACTATTAATGAGAGCCAATAGATTAGTATTGAATATTAACAGAATGCAAATGAATAGTTTTGGGATGAATGTAAACTACAATATTATATTAACAATGTAAATTCATCTCTGTAATCCAAAACACACGCTTTGGTAGACTTATCTCACAGCAATTTCTGGTTAGCAAATTTAACTTTTATTTCTCATTGAACTACAAATATACCACTCCCCTTAACCCCCATATCTGCAATGGTCAAAAATTCGGAGAACCAGGGGAAGAGATCACTTGGTCAGGGGATAGAGGAGTGAAAAGTCCCCACCTTGCAGACTGGACATCTGGAGAACAGACGTTGAATTCATCCGTCCTTAGTATCAATTTTTCCTTCGAGTTAAACTATAGCAATCTTTATTTTGTATTTTACATATTAATATGGTATGCATAGTATTTAAGTTAAAACATAAATTGATGTTTGTAAAACGGTCTACCCTCCTACCCCCTAGTTTGTGAAAAAAGCAAAATAAGAAACAATTTTTGTTGTGTACTTAATGAAAAAATGTAAGTGTTTTTAGTGTTTTTTGGTTTGTTTCATTTAATGTAATATAACATAGTCATGTTTTAACACTTTTTGTTTATTTGAACTAGCACTGAAGAGGGGTTGGAGTATATTATACCAACCTGAAATATATTTGTAGTTCAATGAGAAATAAAAGTTAAATTTGCTAACCAGAAATTGCTGTGAGATAAGTCTACCAAAGCGTGTGTTTTGGATTACAGAGACGAATTTACATTGTTAATTTAACATACAGCAAACCAACTATATACAATATTATAGTTTATCATGTGAGTATATGTATTTTTTGTTAACTGTGATATGGATGAGTTGAAAATAGTCCATAATTCATGCAAGTTTTAGGATACATTAGTATTTGCTAGTCAGAATGCTCTCTTCTAGATGAGGATAGAATTCAAAATTAATACAGTAATACCTCGACTTACGCTACCCCGACTTACGCGAACCCGGAGTTACGCGATTTTCAAATCTCTTTGATTCGTCTTTTGTTTGAGCGCCACGCAGCTCTTGATTACTCACTCCCCCCCCACACTATTGTTCAGCTTACATGTTTGGACGTGTTGCGCGGAATCGACACATAGCTACAATTTATTTTGTGTTATTTATTTCTATGTTTGTTATATCTACGGAGACTTGAGAGACTCTATGTGGTGATTTCTTGTAACCGTGAACGAATCAAAAGACGAGATAAGATTAACGAGAACATTTATTAGCTTACATTCATCCTACTTGGATTTTACACAAATTGCGAAATTATACTCTGACTTATGCAAATTCAACTTACGTGGTTATCACTTGGTCCCACCTATTGCATAAGTTTGGGGTATCACTGTACATAATTACACTAGTCATATAGTTATATTTATATTAGTATATACAATGACATGAAGTGTGCAATTGTATGTATGTATTTAAACTAATACAAGTAGCTAATGTTATACTACTTGTATTAGACACATACACATCTGATTTGGATTTCTAGGTTTGAATTTTTATATGCTGATGTTTTCCAGATCTTTCTAAATTCATTTATTTAGTTTAAATTTTTTATTTTTAAAATGTATGATAGATNTCTCCCCCCCCACACTATTGTTCAGCTTACATGTTTGGACGTGTTGCGCGGAATCGACACATAGCTACAATTTATTTTGTGTTATTTATTTCTATGTTTGTTATATCTACGGAGACTTGAGAGACTCTATGTGGTGATTTCTTGTAACCGTGAACGAATCAAAAGACGAGATAAGATTAACGAGAACATTTATTAGCTTACATTCATCCTACTTGGATTTTACACAAATTGCGAAATTATACTCTGACTTATGCAAATTCAACTTACGTGGTTATCACTTGGTCCCACCTATTGCATAAGTTTGGGGTATCACTGTACATAATTACACTAGTCATATAGTTATATTTATATTAGTATATACAATGACATGAAGTGTGCAATTGTATGTATGTATTTAAACTAATACAAGTAGCTAATGTTATACTACTTGTATTAGACACATACACATCTGATTTGGATTTCTAGGTTTGAATTTTTATATGCTGATGTTTTCCAGATCTTTCTAAATTCATTTATTTAGTTTAAATTTTTTATTATTAAAATGTATGATAGATAATTCCTCATACTTTAATAACATTCTTATCTGTTTCAATATAAATAGTCTAAATATAACTCTTTTTAAAATTTTATTTATTTTTCTGTTTAATTGTTTTTGACTTAATCAAATTTTTTTGCTGTCTTGTTTTTTATATTAATAATTATAAATACTATTTAAATTGACTTAATCATTATTAAATGACTAGAATACTAATATTGACAACTTAAATGATCAAAGCTAACTGAATTTTTTTACGTTTTATTATGAAAAATATGTTTTGTTATTCGTTTGTATATTTGATGTTCAAAGTTTAATTAGTTATAAAAATTAAAATATATTATTAACTATAATTTGTAATGATTGTGAAACAGACACTGTAGTCATAAATATATGTAGTAGTAATAAAAATTTTTATATTCTAGTTTTTGAAAAAAATTGATATTTATTCTAATTTTTATGTATCATTTTAGGTGATATCATGAGAGAATTAGCAAATGAATGTGGCTTTGAGATAGATGAAGAAGGTTCTGCTGTCATTGATCACCTTAACTATGATGCTTCAGATGATGGAAAAGTATATTTCATTTAATATTAAATTGAAAAGGAAAATTTTAATTAGTTTAAATCAATAAAATTCAGTTACTGCAGTCCACAATTAATATTTAATTTATTCCAGCACACATTAATTGTTGCTTCACCAAAAGATCTGTTAGATGCTCCAACTATTGTAGGAAAAAAAGATATTCCTCCTATTCTGTATAGAGGTGTAGGGTAAGTATTTTGTAAATTTATCAATATCTAATATTACACTTACTTAATGTTTAATTATGTAATTAATTTAAAAAATTACAGATTAATTGCTGATAATGATAACCCGTTAATATTAGAAGTTTTAACAGCATCGTCAACAGCATATTGCTACAATCCGGATAATAAAATTACTGAGGTAAACTGTAATTTATTTATTAAATTCATTTTTTTAAAATATGATTAACAACATTATATTCTTTTCATTATCAAGTATCCTCATGCAGTTGGAAAAAGTACATTACTAATTTCTGCAGTTCAAGCAAGAAACAATGCAAGAGTTGTATTTTCTGGTTCTTTAGATTTTTTTAGTGACCAGTTTTTCCAGTCCAATGTGCAGAGAGTACATGAAAATAAAAAGTAAGTTGTGTATTGAATTCCTTAAATATGTAATCATTAGAATTTATTGTTGTGTTTGAACAAATTCTTTAGTTATAAGTCAAATAATTACCTTCTTTATAGTCTATTCTTTTAAATATAGCCAATTATGGTTTTTATTACAACATAAAATTTTATTTCCCAACTGTAAAGAATATTATATGATAATTTAGAATTAAAAAATTAATTTATGCTCAGACACTCTTGATAAATTTATTATAGAAATATTATAATAAATTTATCACACATAAATTTATCACACCTATAATATATATAGACCATGGATTGGCAATCTATGGCACATGGAATAATTTTCATTGACATATTTTTGAAATAAAATTATATTTATTATTTAATCATATATCATTTTAAATTAATAAAAAAACTTATTACTGTAAATTAAAATTTGACAGTAACTTTTTATATATGTGACATAAGCAGTTTCAGTTGTAATCATTTTTGTTTCTGTGATATATATTTAATTATCCACAGTTTTTCAATATTTTTGAAATATTTTAAATTTTCTCCTTATATTATTTTATCATTAAATTGTCATGCAACTTAAGAAATGTGCAGCAAATTGCTGACTGGTGGCTGTATCAAGTACGGTAGAGCATCGATTATCCGAAACAATTCAGGACTGGGGTTTGTTTGGATAACTGATTTTTCGGATAACCGATCATTTACGAAAAAATATATTAAACACAAACCTGTACTGTACATATTTTGTATCACATGTGAGGTCAGCCGATTTGGGTGAGGGTTTTTCGACAGCCGAGCGGTTCTTTCTGTCGTGTGGGCGCAGAATGACTTCCTGAGACAGGTTTACCATTTTTAACCCGTTTATTAAACATAGAAATTTTCCTTACAAATTACTTGTTAGACGAGGTAGCACCCCAAAACGCACGGATAAAGTTCGAAATAAAGTTCGTAAAAGTCGGTTTTCGTCACTAGTGGATGGACGCTGCCGGTGAAACACTCGGTGGGCCCCGGGGCGTTGATTACGGCTTTCGGCGGCTTCTCGCGGACGAACCGACGAATCTGTCGATTGCTAGGAGCACCCAGAGAACGATGCTTCCACGATGTTCCAAAATGTCCTTTTTTTTCTAAGATCTGGAGCACGCCCGTCCAGGA
>NW_019384643.1:286834-383118 GCF_000671375.1 Centruroides sculpturatus | reverse complement strand
GTTTATTGTTACTTATTTTCTTTACTATAAAAAATATGATTAAAAAATTGGACCATTTTTATTAATTATATATTAAAACTTTTATAGATAAAATGCTTGCATTAGTTTT
Source organism: Centruroides sculpturatus (assembly GCF_000671375.1). NCBI lineage: Eukaryota > Metazoa > Arthropoda > Arachnida > Scorpiones > Buthidae > Centruroides > Centruroides sculpturatus. The sequence goes on along the minus strand of NW_019384643.1, from coordinate 383,009 downwards.
ATTAAATGTTTAATGAATTCGTCTATTTCTGAATTTAAAAAAAAAACTAAATTTTACACTTTTTCATTTATGATAAAAATTAAGTTATTTAAAATAAATATTTCAAAACAACAATAATAAAATAGTAAAGAATTGAGAATGGTTTCATAATGTCTTAAATTATAAGATTTTAATAAATATTTCTTACAGAACACGTTTATATTTAGACAAAAAGTTAAAATTAAAATTATTAGCACTACATAGATCTTGTCTTCTGGGCTACTTCTGGAGAGTAGCATTTTAATCCTCTGTTATTTTAGAATATTTTTCATCAAAACTTAAACGTTTTTATAAAATTATTTGCTTATTAACATCTTATAATTCAAAAGGATAAGTTTTTTTAAATAAATAAATGCTGATGATGATAAAGTATCAAATTTATTTTAAACAAAATTATTTTTTATTAGATATGATAAGTCAGGAAATCAAGCTTTAGCTACTGCACTTGCTCTGTGGGTATTTAAAGAACATGGAGTTTTAAGAGCTGGTAATGTTAAACATCATATAAAAGGAGAAACTCAGCCTCCAGATGCATACACTATAATGGATGAAGTTGTAAGTATCATACGTATATGTAGCTATACATATTATTGTAAAATAAAAATAAGGAAGCTAGAATAATGAAGATACTCTTTAAAATAACTTAAAAATTCATCCATATATAAGGTGTAATACAATAATTTGTGATAAAGTGATGGAAAAATTAATATTGTGTGATGTGATCACGAATGAAGTGTAGAGTCCTGTAAGTCTGGTCCTATAAGAAAAATTAAACTTTTGATTGAGAGACGTAAAATTAGTTTGGATGCAACTCTTCAGGTGATAAATTGGGTATAGGCAACCAATTGAATTACCATTCATATCCAGATCAGATTTATGGGATATTCCATATATGTGTACAAAAAAGATTTGAAAATTACATATAAAATTTTTGGTTTAAATTATTATTTTATTCAATTAGGTCTATAGCATTGAAATAGAAATCTTGAAACAAGGAAAATGGGAACCTTTTGATGCTAAAGATTTGCAACTAGAATTTGTCCGAATTGATCCATTTATCAGAACGGGATTAAAGAAAAAAGGTTTGACTTAATTTTCTTTATATTTAAATAAAAATTTTTTGTATTTTAACAAAATGTTATTTTCTAGGTGCAAAGTATGTTGCTGAATTTAAAGTTCCAGATGTTTATGGAGTTTATCAATTTAAGGTTGATTATAATCGTATGGGTTATACACATTTATACAGCACTACTCAGGTAATTTTTTAAAATTAAATGCATATATAGAAACAGAATATTATATATTTCCTATTTCCTCTATATTTTTCAGTTTCTCCCAGTCATTTACATAATATTAAATGCATAAAATAAATTATTACTCAGGTAATAATTTAAATAGGAAATATATATTATTCTGTTTCTATATATGAATTAATAAATTTGTTAAATAATATAATAAACCAAATCACTAGGTTATTAAATAATGTAATGGATTGGCTTATATAATTTGTTCTAATGTGTTTATTTTATTAACTTTATTCATAAAATTTCTTCTTGAATCTTTAAATTGTATCTAATTGGACTCAATTATTTATTCCTGTTTTATTTATTTCATTACTCTAAAATAAAAAAAAATGCCAGAAGAATGAAAACATTTATTACATTGTGAAAACTTCCTACACTTAAGGGTAAGAAGTCATTAAAAATTTGGTTTTTATAGTACAAGTATTTGGAGCAAATTCATTCAGTATGATAAAAGATAATAAATTGATATTTTGTTTGTAACTAAAAGTTTGTTGTCAGTGTTGTCTTGAACAACCTGATGCATGAAGGCATTAATAATTAGAGATGTGCTCTTCTAGGCTAGTCATTGTTTACTGATGAAAATGTGTTTTTTATTTATTTATTGTACTGTTTATTTAAGCAATGCATTCTTTATGAAGTTTTTCACTATCACAGCATTCTAGGAGAGTATCTAGCACATTTTCTTTTCATTTTATCAGAAAATGAACAACAGCCTTTATGGTGTATTGTTTAACAGAAATAGTAATCTTGAATTTATCTTCTAATTCATCACTATCACCTATTGCAGCATATTTCAATTTATGTCACAATAGCTTCGTCAGTTGGTTTTCAACAGTAGTGGTATATTTATTTACTTCAATGAGATAATCAAATGTTACTTCTTTTTAAACTTTTAACTTCTGGTGCAAATATTTTCAGTTGTGTACAATAGTCTTACTATAGTTTCCATTTTCTCTCTTATTAATTGTTGCCACAATACTTGCTTTAGAGAAGTAGTTTTCAGTTGTATTTAGTATGATTTTATACTTATACGCAATGTTGTTTCTTTCATAACATATTCCTTGTGCGCTTCATTTAAAACTCTTCTCTTTCAGAGAAAATTAGTTTTACTTCTTGTTATTCTCCATTATCATAAGCAAACACAAAATAAATTTAACTGTGTAGTAATGTCACCATTACATTACAAACTAAATCAAAAATAATTATTGAAATTTGTGTTGCCAAATGAAAGTTTAAACAATGTTCATTGATAATGGAAGATGGAAAATTTGTAAATTTACAGATTGTCTTATAATGATTACTGCTTTTTATAAAAAGCCAAATTTTATTATGTTAAACTGAAATTTTCATTACAGTGGTACTTATTGCACTGGAATGTGCTCTTAGGTGGTTCATGTGTGTCTTGGCAGAAAAACTAAATTATTCAAAAAGTATAAATGCAATTCAAATCAAGTGCAATTAATAAGTAGTAAACAAACTATGAAATACAATTTTCAAAATGTTTGCCTTTAGACACAATCAGATTCTGTCAGCATTGATAAAATTGGTCAAGATATGGTGTAAACCACTACTGAAAATCATTTCATTGCATCTCTGATTCAGTCTTAAAAAATCTATAGGTTCTTCATTGGAGTCACACAAACTTTATCTTTGGTTGTCCACTCACATTGCAAAGTCTAGGGGGTTTAAATTGGGATTATATGGGGATCATTCAATACTGCTTCTGTCATTTCCGGTACATCCAGAGCTATTAGAGATGTTGAGGCAGATGTTTTAAACATGTAAACGTGTAGGACAGACGTTCGGCGCCGCTTTCCCGTAAGCCTAAAAGTTTGACAATGGTGTTTGGATAGTCGGTGGAATCACACTCGACATTCCAAACACCATCGTCAAACTTCTAGGCTTACGGGAAAGTGGCACCGAACGTCCATCCTACACGTTTACACGTTTAAAACGTCTGCCTCAACCTCTCTATTAATCTGGGACCAAATACTTGTTTGAAGTTGTCACACTTCTTGAATGCCAACTATCCCTCTATTAAACTTTCAAACATAGCTTTTCTATCAAACTGTTCAAAAATCTCAGTATTTTTTCATCAGGACATACATGTCCTACCTTGTACTTTAAGGAGCATAGTAAATTGACAGGAGATTGAAAATAAATTTGCTACACTGGTAGTTTCATTAATCTGGCATTTGTTATTAACAACAATATACTATATTATCTTAATTTTGCATTTTTGAATAATATGTTAAGAGATAGTTAAAGTTTCAATTATTGAAAATCTACATTATCTTGGTCCTGTAAATTGTATTAGTCATTAATACTGAAAAATTATTTGTTCTTATATTGCATGATTAATAAAAATGAATTTATTTAATAAAAAAACAAGACAAAGTTTGAATTAAATATAATCAAAAATATTCTTAATTCTTAATAGCAAAAGATTTATAAAATTTTTTATGTTATAGGTTTCTGTACGTCCTCTTCAGCACACTCAGTATGACAGATTTATTCCATCAGCTTATCCTTACTATCTAAGTGCATTTTCTATGATGGTGGGAGTGTTTATTTTTAGCATTATATTTTTACATCATAAAGATACTACAAAAGATAAATCAGAATGAAACTTTGTGAGTAAAAATCTAGTTATTTGTTATTTGTCTTGAGAAACAGGAGCACAGATTTGATATTGAAAGATCATTCCAATTTCAACTTGGATTTAATATAAGTCCATTTCATTTTTTTTAATGTTTACCATTTGTCTTTGACAAAACTCATTGTAAAGGTTTTGTTTTAATAAAGGGCCTGTTTGTCAAGATTATCTAGTGACTGTTTTGTATACATAAAATATATATTAATTTCAGTATAAACAAAATATAAATTACAACATTACTACATAATTTTTATTTTAATGTAAAATGAATACTGTAGATTAAATTAATATATATATGAAATAAATATTTATTGTAGATAAAAATTCAACATTCTTATTATAAAAATTGAACCATGAAAAATTGAAAATTATCAATCAAACTTTATTCTCAAAATAAATCAAACATTTTAGTTGTCATCATTGAATGATCTTAGAATAAATATGAGCTCCTTTAACATTATTACAACAAATTATATCTCAATAGCATATTTTATCAGATTCATTGTGAAAATATACTGACAATGTTGCAAAACAAAAATATATTCACAAGATTATAACTAATGAGACAACTAATGACGACTTTTCTTTCCAATCGTGAGGGGGCAGTTATATATTATGAATGAGCAATTATTTATTATAACATTGTCATAGTGCCAGGCAGCAATTTTTAATCATATTATTAATTTATTTAATTTAAAATGTGCTCTCCACCTCAAATTAATAGTGGCTTACTACAGTACTTCATACATTTCCTTTAACAATAGAGTCATGCTGGTCATCAATCTTACTCCATTCAGGAGAAAATTTTGAACAAATAACATGACTTTGGTTCAAACCAGAAGTTCATATATAGTTAATTGGGGCCTGCTGCCCCAAAGATTTTCATATCTGGTGTCGTCGTTCATCTATCTAACACTGTTCTCGAGATTAAGGAAAGATGGATGGACGACAGTGGAAATTTATAGGTTTACAATTTTTTTCAAATTGCAGCCCAATAAGCCCTGTCAGGCCAGCTAACCAAGGAGTTCTACTGTCAAGTTTTGAGGCATTTGTGGGATGCAGTTTGTCAGAAAAGGCCCGTTTGCATGCAGGTGGTAAGTAGAAAATCTGTCATAATGACACACTATCCTGTGCACCTCATGCAGCAGTTTCTAAACACACACTGCTGCAGGATGGCACAAATGAGATTTTTGTGTTATCACTTGATGTATGCACAGAGAAAGAGAGAGAGAGACTGATACACACTGTCAGTTGCTAGTTATTTGTTGCAAATGTGTTCTGTAAAAGAGTTATAATTGTTATTTACTATGATAAACTAACCTGTAAACCAAGTGCATTTTTTACTGTACAATATGTACAGTACGTACATACAAAATGCAGTAATCCAACAGCCATTGATTCATATATGTTGGACTACAGAAAGACTAATGTATACTAAAACATTTAATTTATATGAAAACTTTCTTAAATTAAAATAAAGTTTTAACAATTCTATTTGGAAGAAATTATTTGAAAATTTAACATAAAATCATAACTGCTGATATATTGTGGATGCTGAGGGTCTTTATAACAGTTTATCACAAGTTTGGCCAGGCCTGTAATAAACAGATAGTATGGGAAGGAGCCAAGACTACCATGTTAGACTATCCATGAATCGGAACCAGACAAGCTATGAAAATTTTTAAAAACTTTTAAATGTTCATATAATTCATATTTAACTATGGGTGTATAAGGATTTTTAATACAAATGTTTAATTAGTCGTTGCTAAACTTAAATAATTTTTTTAAAAATTAAAAATTTCACAAATATACAAAAAACTTCTTTTCATTTTTCTTTTCCGTCATTTCAACACACCAGTGGTAGTTAAAAACAATTTTCACGTAGAGATGACTTTTTATTGGAGGTTCTGCCTTTGCAATAAAATGTAAATTGGAAACAGTGTCCTCTGATAATTTTTGCCAAAATCACAATACAGTATAATACACTTAAGTAAACATTTAAAACTTGGCTGACAGTAAAAATTATTTTCTTGAAACTATTCATAACTTGTACTTAATCAAGAACATGTCTGTTCATTAATTATGTAAGAAAATCTCTCCAAATTGCATGCATTTATTATGTTTTTTATATTTGTCATAAAGACTACCACACATAATTAACATGTTAAATAATACAGCTTTTTTACATAAAATAAAAATTTTCATTTAACAAAGTTTAGATTAATTTTATGGTAATTTTTTAATTCTTTCCAACCTACGGGAACTACAAGGATTTTTTTATGTCTATTGTAGGATAACCCCGCAATGATGATAGTACAACAATGGATGAGGTGTCATATATCTAGTTAACTCATCAGTGGAAATTTCCAATCTGACCTGGACCAGAATTCGGGCCTCTCAGAACAACAGACTGTCTTTACTGCTTCGGAAGTCAGTCCATTTATAATATAACATATTTAGGTATGATAAAAAATATGCAGAGTCGCTTTAGATATTTCTACACCCCACAGATAAAGAACAAAAGTATTAGTAATGTTCAGTGATATGAGACCTTGTGCAATGTTCCACTATGCTTGGATATATCCATTTATTGAAGTTTTTATTTTTTTGTTAATGAAAATAACATTAATTTATAGGTGTAGTAACCACTATGAGTCCCTATATTTTCTCCTGCTGGAGTAAAGAGGTATGAATTCAAATTATTTTGATGATAGGGATGTTTAGTCAGTGAGAAGTCACTGAAGAGTTTAACAGGTTGAATCCAGACTGCTGTCTATAAATGGTCGTAGTATGAATGCAACTTCATTTCTATGTTAGAATTATGGGGCATCCTGTATAATAATTTACACAACATAGAATCTGTAATCAAACTTATTATAATAAAAATATGATTTTTTAATTTACACGATAAACTAAATTAAGTACCTTATTTTACTAAAATTTTTCTACAAATTTAATATACTGTATTAAAGTATAAAAAAAGTACATAAAATTAACTTGTTTTGTAAAGATATGCCAATTTCCTATTATAAAAAGTTGACTGTAATTATTTTAACGTTTAAAAATTCATAGAAACTTTATTTTATTATTATATAATATTAATTAAAATAAGTATTGCAGTGGAAGATTATGCAAGAATTGTTCAGCTTTGTTTTAAAAAAAAAACATTTTTATTAAAAACGCAGAAAACGCTGCTTAGAAAAGAATTTCAATGGTAAAGAGTGATCTAGAAGTAAAACATTTTATTTATTTTTATAATAAAATAAATTTTCATTATCGATTATCAAAATTTATTAGATTTACTTTAGATTATTTTAATTAAAATAATAATTATAATAATTAATTTTTGAAAAATATTATTCAAGATGAAGTAAAGTAAGTACTGAAACATGCCATAAATTATTTTGGTTAATATAGGGAAGATCGGGGCAACTTCGGCATGCGGGGCAAGTTTGTCAAGCGCTTTTTTTTAAAAACAAATTAAAAGGAGACTTTGGCTATAGGTTAGGCAGTTGAGTTTTATTGGTGGCTTGTTGAGTGTAGTGTTTTTATTGTTCTCCAACAAGCGTAGTTGAATTATCAAGCAAATTTTCATTTTCGTTGAATTCCATATAATATTTTTTTTCCATTTATATTGAATTGGCAGGTTTTGTTATAATTCCATGATAACGAAAGTTACTTTTCCTGTTAGAAGGATGTAACTTCAACTTATTCACGTGGCCAGATCGTGGCTTGGCATTCTGTTCTCAGGGTTGTACTTAATGTTTCGAAATCATGACTAGCGGGGTAAGATCGGCAACATAAAGCCACATTAGAAGCAAAGGATAAAAATCAAACAGATGATAAATGAAAACATGTTTGCATTTGTTATTCATGTATATATGTCTTTGAACTTGCATTTCGTTGTAATAATATTAAATGGGTGTTGGATTTGTATTTCTTTGTTTTAATAGTGAATTCCAACTTATACATTGTTAATAACATAATTTTATATACGTGCCTATCTTGCCCCATTACTGTTGCCCCTATACCAGGGGCAACTTTAATAAAAATAATTAAAATAATTACAACTTTACAAAAAGAGAGAAGTTGCCGATCTTGCCCCTATACCCGGGGCAACTTCGTCAATTTCTCTCTTCTTGTAAAGTTGTAATTATTTTAATTATTTTTATTTCCAAACTGATTTTAACCAGATGTATAGTAAGGTAACATTCCAATAGACAATATGCAAAGCTTTTTTTTCAGTTTACAGCAGTATTTATTACACAAAATTTAAGTCAAGCTTAACATGCCGATCTTGCCCCGATCTCCCCTATAGATGAATTAAATAGAACAATATCTTATATATTATAAGGATGTTTACTGAATTAAATTATTTGAATATTGTGAAAATGTTAGATAGAAAAATATAAATAAATGATATATTTAACTCTTATATATCTCTTATATAACTCATATATATATATTCCGAAATGTTCTTGTTAAAGACATGTTTACGCTCGAATAAAGTTCAATGTAAGCTTAAAAATCTAGGTCACCAGTAGAAATTTATTATAAATTTTATTCTATTTTTATAAAAAGACTATTGACAAGTTTCTTATTTGAACGAATTTTCATACATTAACATATCAATAAAGTGCACGTTACACAAACTACAACTAAGATATAGGAAGTTTTGGATGAAGTAACGTCAACAGGATAATAAAGAGGAAAAATAAGCAACGCCACAGAAAAAGGCTTCGAACTTTACTTTGTGCCTTAAAATCGTTGCACATACATTAATTTGACTGAATGTTAGAGCATTTTTTAGTAATATTAGTAAAGGAACGTCAAAGTACAAATTAAAGCTGGAAGACCAAGATTTTTAATTGAAGATTTTACTTGTTGGGACTTAAATTTCTTTTGAAATTTAATTATAAAGTTAGAAAACGAAAGTAAGCCAAACACTTGTGTTTGAAATTATACTTCGCGCATCAATTGAAATCATTTGGAGTTCACAAAACGCATCAATTGAAATCATTTAGAGTTCACAAAACGTGACAATGTTACATAACGGCCGTAGGACAAAAGCATTTGTTATCGATTAGAAGTAAGAATATTACACCACGTCGACGTTTTTCACGCTTTCAATATATAAATTGAGAAAACATCAAACTTATTCATGAAACTTACTTAAATAAATTAAGAGATTATATATTTTTTAACACTTCAAACAACCTTTCCAGCTCCAGTGATATTTGTTTACACCTCAGCAAACGTTTTCAACCTCATCGAGGTCTTCATCAGGCTACTTTACTTAGGAATTCGAACGCGTTTGGAACGGAACGTATACGATTCAAAATTTCAAATATCACTGGAGCTGGAAAGGTTGTTTGAAGTGTTGAAGTATAACTCCTCTAGTGTTGGAAGACGTTTGGTTCTTATATATTTTTTAAATTACTGCCACAAACGTTTTAAATAACGCTAATGAAATTACAACCGTCTCGTTTCAAAGAAAAACATAAAAATCAAATTTAAATTCGAATTTAAATATTCGATTGACGTAGAAAAGAATCGTTTCTTTAAACGTCGTTCGAAACATCGAATTCAGTTTTCAGCTTTTTTTCCGAACAAGAACATCATCATGAACGATCGTGAAAAGAGAAAACGCGCTCTCACCTCCTCCACGTTAGAGGAAGATCCTTCTCCGATGAAGAAACTGACTCACATCGAGCGAAACCTGTTTCTGTCTTTCATCGACATCTTCAACGACTGCGGCAGAATAGTATTAGACGGCATTCGAAGAAACTTCATAGTAACAGTGAGAACATCTAGGAAAAGATTGAAAGCGAGAAAGATCGGAAGACGACGATCAAAATCAAAAAGGATGGCAGAGAGGAAAGAAAGAGGGCGATCTAAGAGCAGAAAGGGACGAAGTGGAAGGAGATCTCGTAGAAAGGGCAGTCGCGACAGAAAAAAAAAACAGGGAGTCCGTAGAACGTAATCTTCACCAATATCCCGACAACCCAAAACGGAATTGCTAGATTACCGTAATCTAGTGATCAAATATCTCAATCTGCTACTTGCGGCCCAATATTGCAATCCCGAAAACCAGCCGTACTTTATGAGATAAGAGAAAAAAAGAGTAGTCCGTGGGTAAGGTAACACCCCCCCCAAAAAAATGTGTTAATGTAAACGCAAAGCCTTATTTTATGACTCTGTTCCTTCGACACGCAAGCATATGTCATATTGGCGTCATCCTCAATTTTGAGATGGTTTAATTATTAATAAAGAATATTTTAACCGTTATAGAGATGGTCCAGTTTAACATTTTAATGCATTAGAAGTTTGCAATTTGTTGAAGAATTTCTACTCGAGAATTCGAATTAAAAAAATTTTTCTGTATAGAATTATAAATCAAACTAATAACACGAATATATCGTTATCGTTTGAATTAATCTTTTCTGTATATATTTAAATATTTATCTCCACGCTGTAAAAATTATCTGTACATTTAAATTCGTGGAAAATAATTTTTTCTTTTCATTTTATATCCTATTCTAATTAAATGAGTAGTAATAATTTATGTATATATTTTCTTGTTATATACCATTGAAATTATGCAGATCCATTCCAGAAATATAAAAAATTAAATTATTAGTTAATTAATAAAAATAACCTATTATTATGTTGCTACTTACATTTAATTAGACGAGATATTTGATGTACATTCGAAAATTTATTACTATTATCCATAGTGAGAGATGACTTTGATAATTCACAATTGATAAACTGGTGACGGTTTGTTTATCATTTGAATTCTTGTTCTCAAAGGGGTGAGTTCGTTATTTTATTATACCTTAAACGGATATTATTATTATATGAAAATACCTATTTTGTTCTTTTTAATTTATACCAAACTCTAATATAGTTTTTAAATTATCGCGTTAACATGAAAGTTTCTTCTGTAATTATTTGGTTGACATTATGTTCACATATCTGTATTTTGTATGATGATTTTAGAATTGATAATACAGTGGGTGATCGGTTAACGAACATAATACGTTCCAAGACTTTGTTCGCTATCCGAATTGTTCGTTAACCGATTATCGATTTACCATTTGTTTTTATGGGAATTTAATTAATTCGTTCTGGAATTTAATTAATTCCCCAAAAATAAAAAAATATATACTTTCTTACTACGTTTATTCATGTGTAATAATAAAACTACATATACTGTATACATGGTCTTGCATTTTTATTAGTCATTTTTTCCGTTTATGGGGGTTAAAGAAGCTGTCCTATGTCAATTGCTTTTCTGTCTTCACGATTTTTCAGAAGTAATTAATAGCATTGTAATTGTAGAGATCCCTAGGCCTATTAACCTCAACCTGGTTTGGATCCATTTTAAGACCGCTGTTCCGACACTTCTTCAAAAGATCTTTAATAGCAGATATCGGCATAAATCCGCATTTTCAGAAGAAAACGTAAAAGAATTGTTTCTGTCAGAAATATAAAAGGCTGGAATTACAAGGGAGAGTTTCAAAGTTCGGGGGAATACTATCCGATCAGTATATACTGATCCGAAAAGTTTCGAATTGTTGCATGAAGAGAAAGGAAGACCAATCGGTATTCGTTATTTTACGTCGCTTCTTCTTGTGTTTGTTCAGGGAAGTGTTCGTTATCCGAACATGTGTTCGTTGTCCGATCATAAAAATCTTTCGCGAAAGTGTTCGTTATCCGATTTGTTCGTTAACCGATCACCCACTGTATAAAGTTATTTATATAACTTTATGGCCCTTTATATATACTGTTAATTAATTGATAATTAAATCTAGCTTTAATGAAATCAGTTATTCTATTTTCATAAAATATTATTTTAAATTTTAGTTTTAAAAGATGAGACTTTCTCCTAGAGAAAGAGATGGTCTTTTATTGCATCAGGCAGGATTTGTGGCACAGAAAAGATTGGCTAGAGGATTGAGATTAAATCACCCGGAAGTTATAGCATTAATTTCATCACAGGTTAATTAATTTTTAATTAATCTGGCTAATTTTCTAATTTTTCCATCTTAATTGTTGTTTTATTTTTAAATCGACAGATACAAGAATTAATTAGAGATGGATTAAGTGTTTCGGAATTAATGAACTTGGGAAAGCAGATGCTGGGTATAATCTACGCAAACATTAATTTATATTTACCGATAAACAGTGATTACATTTAAAATTATTTCGTACAATTTAGGATTTAGACAGGTAATGCCTGGAATATCTGAAATGATTCCCGAAATTCAGGTTGAAGGTACCTTTCCCGATGGAACGAAACTTGTGAGCGACTTCTTCTATATCTATCATCTTCGCTATTAAATACACAAACCCAATTGACTTATATCATTAATTAATGATGATTCCAACGATAGTGATGCTACACTAAAATATTTTAAATCTGAATTACAGGTGACAATTCACGAACCTATTTGTCGTCGAGATGGCGATTTACATCTTGCGCTTCAAGGAAGTTTCCTTCCTGTACCCGATCTTCATCTGTTTAATAAGGTAACGATGTAATTCCGAATTTTTGTTCTTAATTAAATTGTTTGAAAGTTTATTTATACTTAATATTTAGAGCGAAAAGAAAGAAGAATATGATCCTTCCATCAATAAAATTCTAGACACTTCTCCTGGAAAATTTCTTCTGGAAAGCAAACCAGTTGAAATGAATGTTGGAAGGAAAACCATTCTGTTAAAGGTTTCTAGTATATGCGACAGACCAATTCAAGTAAAAAGAATTTTTCAATTATAAAATAAACGGTTTTAACTTTATAAATAGGTAAATATACGCGATTGCTCTTTGATCCATTGGTAGATTGGCAGCCATTATAACTTCATAGAAGCCAACAAACATCTTATTTTTGACCGTAGATTGTCTTATGGAATGAGATTNCTGGTTTGACATTGAAATCCATGAGTAATATAAAATCGGAGAGAGGGATAAAAATATCAAATATTTTAATGGGTTTTTTTAACTCCCGTCAACTATACAGAACTATCTTAAAAACATACCAGTAAATTCTTAACGGTTGGGAAAAGTTATAAATCTACTCGTTGTTCACGTAATCGGCCAAATATCTAGCGGGCGGGCGGCTAACAGCCCGGAACTGGTCCCGGATAGAATTGGAAGCGTTATATGTGTAGCTTCAACCCGAGGTCGTAGACTTCCACCGGCTAAACCGGGTGAGGTTGGTGCTCTGTAAATCGCGTGCGCAAANCTGGTTTGACATTGAAATCCATGAGTAATATAAAATCGGAGAGAGGGATAAAAATATCAAATATTTTAATGGGTTTTTTTAACTCCCGTCAACTATACAGAACTATCTTAAAAACATACCAGTAAATTCTTAACGGTTGGGAAAAGTTATAAATCTACTCATTGTTCACGTAATCGGCCAAATATCTAGCGGGCGGGTGGCTAACAGCCCGGAACTGGTCCCGGATAGAATTGGAAGCGTTATATGTGTAGCTTCAACCCGAGGTCGTAGACTTCCACCGGCTAATCCAGGTGAGGTTGGTGCTCTGTAAATCGCGTGCGCAAATCTGGCTTTTTGGAATTGACAATACAGAGATTCCACTCGCCACTAATATTCCAATATACAATAGCAATCTTATTATTATTTTTTTTTTCACGTGTAGTATAGAAATTTGTAATAAGATACATAATGTGGTTATAATAAAATATTGTGCGATTATTTTCTTATATTTAAAATTAATATGTGTTTGTTTTTTTATAAAATACAAGGGAAGCGGCGCTTCCACCGCTTCTAATGACGGCACGCCACTGTATGTTAGACTGATGGGGCTTCCTGTATAATAATTTACACAACATAGAATCTGTAATCAAACTTATTATAATAAAAATATGATTTTTTAATTTACATGATAAACTAAATTAAATACCTTATTTTACTAAAATTTTTCTACAAATTTAATATATTAAAGTATAAAAAAAGTGCATAAAATTAACTTGTTTTGTAAAGATATGCCAATTTCCTATTATAAAAAGTTGACTGTAATTATTTTAACGTTTAAAAATTCATAGAAACTTTATTTTATTATTATATAATATTAATTAAAATAAGTATTGCAGTGGAAGATTATGCAAGAATTGTTCAGCTTTGTTTTAAAAAACAAAAAACATTTTTATTAAAAACGCAGAAAACGCTGCTTAGAAAAGAATTTCAATGGTAAAGAGTGATCTAGAAGTAAGACATTTTATTTATTTTTATAATAAAATAAATTTTCATTATCGATTATCAGAATTTATTAGATTTACTTTAGATTATTTTAATTAAAATAATAATTATAATAATTAATTTTGGAAAAATATTATTCAAGATGAAGTAAAGTAAGTACTGAAACATGCCATAAATTATTTTGGTTAATAAATGAATTAAATAGAACAATATTTTATATATTATAAGGAGAAAATGTTTACTGAATTAAATTATTTGAATATTGTGAAAATGTTAGATAGAAAAATATAAATAAATGATATATTTATAATATTGCGAAATGTTCTTGTTAAAGACATGTTTACGCTCGAATGAAGTTCAATGTAAGCTTAAAATCTAGGTCACCAGTAGAAATTTATTATAAATTTTATTCTATTTTTATAAAAAGACTATTGACAAGTTTCTTATTTGAACGAATTTTCATACATTAAAAATATCAATTTCAGAAATTCTTTATTTAAATAAGGGTAAAATGTTTTTAAAAGTTGCTTCATAAGAATACTTATTATATTTAATAAGTTTTATTTAAAATGAGACAGATATTTTAGATTATTTCTTTATAAAATTGATATCCAAAGAAAATGGATTGTAAATTTTATTTCATTTTTAATTAAATTTGGTGTATTGCTTTAAATTTTAAAATTTATTATGACATATTTTTCTTAGTTACAATTACATTACATTTTAAAACTATTTTTAATTGGAGAACTGATTCATTTTCCTGTACTAATTCTAATGTGTTGCAGCAATATACTGAGTGGTTATAATTAAACAGAAGGTGTTTAGAACTATTTATAGAAATAATGGGCAGGATTTGGTGTACCAGGTCTATTAGTTTCTAACCGTGATATTTCGATTCAAATAAAGTTTAGTTCCAAAATTTTCCGAAAGTGAAAATTTGGCGCTAATATTGTTGCAGTTTGCATAGTAGATACGTTGTCAGACATTCAAGCAATGCAGAGAACTTGAGAGACAAAGTTCTGCGATTTTATTGCAATTTAGTTACGGCGATTACAGATTTCGTGAGTTGTAACTTCCCATAACCTACGATGTCACGTGGTAATTTTACACATTGTCAAATTGAACACATGGAAATGTCAGGTTTCCAATAAGTCAGAATAGCGGTTTTACTTTACGTGCCCTCCATCATCTCCATTCTAACACATGCATTTAATGAACAGCAACACACAACGGCGGAACGTAACTGACATTGGGTGCAGCGGAAATCACGTGTAGCGAAATTCTCTTAAGACAACTATTAGGGGCAGTCAAATGAAAACGAGACAGACTATATAAGTGTGGCACGGAAGTTGGTAATGCAGGTAGGTGCGTATATAGAAGTGTTCTCTATTGGGAATCAGGAAGGAACATCGTGAATGTTCACCGCTGTGCCATTTGTCTGTTAGACGTGCTCTAAGTGAGGTCGGCGAGTCGTGTGTGCGTCCAACATCACTATGGAGGTCCGCTGCTTGTTGACTCTCTGGAACACGGTGCCACAATTAATGCACAGCGGTACATAGAAACTTTGCAAAAATTGAAGCGTGTCATCAAATCCAAACACCCAGGAACGTTGACAGACAGCATTATTCTGTTTCAGGATAATGCCCACCCACATGTTACCAAGGTTGTTTTGACTACGCTGCAGAAGTTTCGCTGGGAACTTCTGCAGCATAGTCCATACACATTCTCCATACAGTCCCGATTTCTCCCCGTGCGATTTCCATATTTTTGGAGCCCCGAAGAAAGACATTCGTGGCCGTCAATTTGCTTCGGACTAAAAGGTGCACGTCTGGGTACAATCGTGGTTCCGTAGGCAACCTAAAACATTTTTCTATGAAGGCATTGACCGTCTTGTCTCACAGTGGGATAAATGTATTAACAGTTATGGCAATTACTTTTGAAATAATAAACAGTTTACTTACTTTTTTCCATCTGTCTCGTTTTCATTTGACTGCCCCCAATAATTTGGGAAAATTGCCCCGATAATCATGGCTCTTCAAGTATTCTCATAACTAAAATTCACAAGGGGTTAACATGTCAATAAAGTGCACGTTACACGAACTGCAACTAGGATATAGGAAGTTTTGGGTGAAGTAATGTCAGCAGGATAATAAAGAGGAAAAATAAGCAACGCCACAGAAAAAGGCTTCGAGCTTTACTTTGTGCCTTAAAATCGTTGCACATACATTAATTTGACTGAATGTTAGAGCATTTTTAGTAATATTAGTGAAGGAACGTCAACGTACAAATTAAAGCTCGAAGACCAAGATTTTTAATTGAAGGTTTTACTTGTGGGATGTAAATTTCTTTTGAAATTTAATTATAAAGTTAGAAAACGAAAGTAAGCCAAACACTTGTGTTTGAAATTATACTTCGCGCATCAATTGAAATCATNGTTGGAAGGAAAATCATTCTGTTAAAGGTTTCTAGTATATGCGACAGACCAATTCAAGTAAAAAGAATTTTTCAATTATAAAATAAACGGTTTTAACTTTATAAATAGGTAAATATACGCGATTGCTCTTTGATCCATTGGTAGATTGGCAGCCATTATAACTTCATAGAAGCCAACAAACATCTTATTTTTGACCGTAGATTGTCTTATGGAATGAGATTGGTAATGTATTTAGGATTTAAATTCCGATTTTAGAATGCAATTTACATATTTAATGTAAGAAAATAATGAAATCATTGATAGAATAAACCATCGGGAACATCGATTAGGTTCGAACCGGGAGAAACTAAAATTGCGAATTAATGATAATTTTATTAATTTAACTATAAATGAGATAACACCAGTTAAAAATTGAATATTTTTTTTTTTTATTTTTTCTTTTGAAAATTCAATGTGAGAAAGTGTACTAAAATTATTTAAAACAAACCAATTAAATATATGTTCAGATAGCCCTATAGATTTGTAAGTAGAGATGGTCCAGTTTAACATTTTAATGCATTAGAAGTTTGCAATTTGTTGAAGAATTTCTACTCGAGAATTCGAATTAAAAATATTTTTCTGTATAGAATTATAAATCAAACTAATAACATGAATATATCGTTATCGTTTGAATTAATCTTTTCTGTATATATTTAAATATTTATCTCCACGCTGTAAAAATTATCTGTACATTTAAATTCGTGGAAAATAATTTTTTCTTTTCATTTTATATCCTATTCTAATTAAATGAGTAGTAATAATTTATGTATATATTTTCTTGTTATATACCATTGAAATTATGCAGATCCATTCCAGAAATATAAAAAATTAAATTATTAGTTAATTAATAAAAATAACCTATTATTATGTTGCTACTTACATTTAATTAGACGAGATATTTGATGTACATTCGAAAATTTATTACTATTATCCATAGTGAGAGATGACTTTGATAATTCACAATTGATAAACTGGTGACGGTTTGTTTATCATTTGAATTCTTGTTCTCAAAGGGGTGAGTTTGTTATTTTATTATATTTTAAACGGATATATTATTATATGAAAATACCCATTTTTGTTCTTTTTAATTTATACCAAACTCTAATATAGTTTTTAAATTATCGCGTTAACATGAAAGTTTCTTCTGTAATTATTTGGTTGACATTATGTTCACATATCTGTATTTTGTATGATGATTTTAGAATTGATAATACAGTGGGTGATCGGTTAACGAACATAATACGTTCCAAGACTTTGTTCGCTATCCGAATTGTTCGTTAACCGATTATCGATTTACCATTTGTTTTTATGGGAATTTAATTAATTCGTTCTGGAATTTAATTAATTCCCCAAAAATAAAAAAATATATACTTTCTTACTACGTTTATTCATGTGTAATAATAAAACTACATATACTGTATACATGGTCTTGCATTTTTATTAGTCATTTTTTCCGTTTATGGGGGTTAAAGAAGCTGTCCTATGTCAATTGCTTTTCTGTCTTCACGATTTTTCAGAAGTAATTAATAGCATTGTAATTGTAGAGATCCCTAGGCCTATTAACCTCAACCTGGTTTGGATCCATTTTAAGACCGCTGTTCCGACACTTCTTCAAAAGATCTTTAATAGCAGATATCGGCATAAATCCGCATTTTCAGAAGAAAACGTAAAAGAATTGTTTCTGTCAGAAATATAAAAGGCTGGAATTACAAGGGAGAGTTTCAAAGTTCGGGGGAATACTATCCGATCAGTATATACTGATCCGAAAAGTTTCGAATTGTTGCATGAAGAGAAAGGAAGACCAATCGGTATTCGTTATTTTACGTCGCTTCTTCTTGTGTTTGTTCAGGGAAGTGTTCGTTATCCGAACATGTGTTCGTTGTCCGATCATAAAAATCTTTCGCGAAAGTGTTCGTTATCCGATTTGTTCGTTAACCGATCACCCACTGTATAAAGTTATTTATATAACTTTATGGCCCTTTATATATACTGTTAATTAATTGATAATTAAATCTAGCTTTAATGAAATCAGTTATTTATTCTATTTTCATAAAATATTATTTTAAATTTTAGTTTTAAAAGATGAGACTTTCTCCTAGAGAAAGAGATGGTCTTTTATTGCATCAGGCAGGATTTGTGGCACAGAAAAGATTGGCTAGAGGATTGAGATTAAACCACCCGGAAGTTATAGCGTTAATTTTCATCACAGGTTAATTAATTTTAAATTAATCTGACTAACTTTCTAATTTTTCCATCTTAATTGTTGTTTTATTTTTAAACCGACAGATACAAGAATTAATTAGAGATGGATTAAGTGTTTCGGAATTAATGAACTTGGGAAAGCAGATGCTGGGTATAATCTACGCAAACATTAATTTATATTTACCGATAAACAGTGATTACATTTAAAATTATTTCTACAATTTAGGATTTAGACAGGTAATGCCTGGAATATCTGAAATGATTCCAAAGCTTTTTTTTCAGTTTACAGCAGTATTTATTACACAAAATTTAAGTAAAGCTTAACATGCCGATCTTGCCCCGATCTCCCCTAAATATACAAACCCAATTAACTTATATTGTTAAAGATGATTCCAACGATAGTGATGATGGATACACTAAAATATTTTTAATCTGAATTACAGGTGACAATTCACGAACCTATTTGTCGTCGAGATGGCGATTTACATCTTGCGCTTCAAGGAAGTTTCCTTCCTGTACCTGATTCTCACCTGTTTAATAAGGTAACGATGTAATTCCGAATTTCTGTTTTTAATTAAACTGTTTGAAAGTTCATTTATACTTAATATTTAGGGCGAAAAGAAAGAAGAATATGATCCTTCCATCAATAAAATTCTAGACACTTCTCCTGGGAAATTTCTTCTGGAAAGCAAACCAGTTGAAATGAATGTTGGAAGGAAAATCATTCTGTTAAAGGTTTCTAGTATATGCGACAGACCAATTCAAGTAAAAAGAATTTTCAATTATAAAATAAACGGTTTTAACTTTATAAATAGGTAAATATACGCGATTATTCTTTGATCCATTGGTAGATCGGCAGCCATTATAACTTCATAGAAGCCAACAAACATCTTATTTTTGACCGTAGATTGTCTTATGGAATGAGATTGGTAATGTATTTAGGATTGAAATTCGGATTTTAGAATGCAATTTACATATTTAATGTAAGATAATAATGAAATCATCGATAGAATAAACCATCGGGAACAGCGATTAGGTTCGAACCGGGAGAAACTAAAATCGTCCCACTTGTAGAAATTGGAGGAAGAAGGTATAATTACGATCCACCTAATTGATATTTGACAATAAATTGTTAATTATTTAATTATCTTTAATGTTTACAGAATAATAAGAGGAGGAAATGATCTTTGCAACGGGCCTGTTGACACTAAATTTCTTCCCGACATCATGAAACGAATTAAAGAGAGAGGTTTTAGACACGAAGAACAGGTAGATTTTTGTATATTAATTTATGTAATTACACAAATTTCGTGTTTACAGTTATTAATTTTAGAGTGAACAACAACCGTCAGGTATATGCACTGTGCCTCGATTACAATATGCTATGACTTATGGACCCACTGTGGGAGACAAAGTAAAAATTATTTTGCCAATAAGTTTTCATTTATTTATTTATCATTAAGGTTGTTCTTTATTCTTAGGTGAGACTTGGTGATACTTGTTTAGTGATCGAAGTTACCGAAGATTTGACATATTATGGAGATGAATGCAAATTTGGTGCAGGAAAAGTTAGTACTTATGTGTTTGAATTAAATAGATTTAAGCTTATTGTCTTTATAAACTTTCTCTAAATAAATTAAATATTTTGTTCTTTTTAGGTATTACGAGAGGGAATGGGTCAAGAACCGAACGTAATGTCCGAACAATATTTAGATTGTGTCATTACAAATGCTTTAATCTTAGATGCCGTCACCGGAATTATTAAAGCGGATGTGGGAATTAAAGTGATGAAAATATCAATTTTTATATCCTTTTTAAAAAATTATTTCTTCGATTCATTCTTAAACTTTCTAATTTTTTTCAAACGTAGAATGGAAGAATTTCTGGTATCGGCAAAGCGGGAAATCCCGATATTATGGACAAAGTAGATCCAAACATGAGTGTCGGTGTGGGAACGGAAGCAATATCGGGAGAAGGTCTCATTCTAACTGCCGGAGGAATTGATTCGCACGTGCATTTCATTTGTCCACAGTTAATACCAGAAGCTTTTGCTTCGGGAGTGACTACTCTGTTGGGTGGGGGCACTGGACCGGCTACCGGTACATGCGCCACAACTTGCACACCCGGTCCAAATAATATAAAGTTGGTTTTAAAATATATGGAATAACGAAGTGTATACTTTTTCATTAATGCAAAAATGTTTTACAGGTTTATGATTCAAAGCACAGACAAATTTCCTTTAAATTTTGGTTTTACTGGTTTGTTTTTCTTTAAATAATAATAATGGTTATTAGATGTACATTCTAAGGGTAAACATTTTTTTTATTTCAGGCAAAGGAAACACATCGTGTGTTGAAGATTATGCGATGGAATTAGAAGAACAAGTAGCAGCTGGTGCAATTGGGTAAGTTTTAGAGTTTGATTTTAATTTTCGATTTTCATATAATATCCTATACGTTTTTTAAGCTTAAAACTGCATGAAGATTGGGGCACTACGCCTTCGGCCATTGATGCTTGTCTTCGAGTTGCCGATGAATGTGACATTCAAGTAAGCTTAAATTTGTAATTCATTTATTACTTTTAGTATTACAAATTACTAGATCCTTGTAAAAAATTGCGAATTAATTTAACTATAAATGAGATAACACCAGTTAAAAATTGAATATTTTATCTTTTGAAAATTCAATGTGAGAAAGTGTACTAAAATTATTTAAAACAAACCAATTAAATATATGTTCAGATAGTCCTATAGATTTGTAAGTTTCTGGTAATACAAATAATGTAAAACACAATGATCTTACTTTAAACAATGGAGTTTCTTTTATCCATTATGAAAGTATTTGGAGTATTTTAGAATATCACATGGAATCGACTTAAATGTTGAAATGTGAAGTTTTCTATTTAAAAATGTAGAATTTGAACCTATTAATATACACGTAACCTATTTTAAATCAGTGTTTTTACTGTAAACAGTTATTTTCGCGTATATTACAACATTTTCAAATGTGTTTTGAGTTTTCTAGTGTATTCAAATTTTCATTATGTTTAATTGAAATGCACATCTGCCCTAGAATAAATTTAATAATCTTTTCTGTTTGTGAAAATTTGTATTTAAGATATAAACTACTCAAGAAAATTTTTCCTGTTTAGGTCATGATTCACACGGATACGTTAAATGAATCTTCGTGTGTGGAAGAAACGATCGAAGCGATCGATCATAGAACAATCCATTCGTATCACAGTGAAGGAGCGGGTGGCGGACACGCTCCTGATATACTTAAAATCTGTAGCGAACCAAACGTTCTTCCTTCCTCTACAAATCCTACCCGTCCCTACACTACCAATACTCTGGACGAACATTTAGATATGTTGATGGTTTGCCACCATCTAAATAAGTAAGAATTTCAATAAATTTGTCACGAGTATTTGTTTTCGTTAGATAAATCAAGTGTTATAATAGGGAATTGAAGGAAGATGTTGCTTTCGCGGAATCTCGTATCCGAGCCGAAACTATTGCTGCAGAAGACATTTTACACGATATTGGAGCCATAAGTATGATGTCTTCGGATTCTCAAGTACGGCATATTAATTGCAACGAAATTATTTTTAATTTTGTACCACGAAACAAATTAGATAATTCTATTTTTAGGCAATGGGCCGTATTGGAGAAATGATTACACGCACTTGGCAGACTGCGGATAAGATGAAAAAGCAATTCGGTCCTCTTCCGGAAGAAGTTGGCGATAACGATAATTTCCGAGCTAAAAGATACGTTGCAAAATATACCATTAATCCCGCCATCGCTCATGGAATTCAAAATTATATTGGTTCAATAGAAGTAAATGTATTAAAAAAAAAAATTGAAAAATTACTAACCACCATATAAACAATGTTTATATTTTTAGGTTGGTAAGTTAGCCGATTTGGTGTTGTGGCATCCGGCATTCTTTGGTGCCAAACCACAGATGGTTATTAAGGGTGGACAAATAGCGTTAGCACAAATAGGTAGTTACATACGCTAATTTAGTTAAATTGTTCTCTAGTTATAACTAAAATTTGCTTTCAGGATTAGCAAACGCATCTATTCCTACTCCGGAACCTGTAATCCAACGGAAAATGTTTGGATCCTACGGCAAATCCGTTGGACCAAATTCCATAATATTTGTTTCGAAGGTTGTTATCAGTTTTATTATTAATATTTCCGAAAATAATAATAACTAATAAAACTTTATAACGCATTTTCAAGCTCTCGGTGGAAAGAGGAATTGTTAAAACATACGGTTTGGATAAGGAAATCGCAGCAGTATCTGGCTGTAGAAATCTTACTAAGAAAGACATGATCCTTAATGATAGCTTGCCGAAACTGAGAAGTAAACTTAAAATTTTTACGATACTACTACATATTTTGAAATCACGACATTAAGAATTACATACTTTTTGTATTACAGTTGACCCGGAGACTTACAAAGTGTACATGCTTCGAGAAGATGAAGAATGGCAACATTTAACTTGTTCTTCATTATCGAGATTGCCTCTAACTCAGCGTTACTTTTTAATTTGATCGTGTATATATAAAATCTTTAAATCAAGATTCATTTTGATTTATTAAAAAAATTGATGCAGAGATTTAAATAAATTTACTAAAAAGAATTATCGTTTTCCGAGCCAAATAACCCATAACGGAACAACACGATAAGTTGTTGTCGTCGTTGTTACGTAACGACGTTTACATATTGGTATATTTCCACTCCATTGACCATTGGCCAAACACACCAACGAATTTGATCCGGACTGGATGTATCCTTGATTGCATTTCACAACGCATACTCCTCCCACCTCGTTGTTACAGTTTACTAAATTTGCATTATTAGGGAGCTGAATTATGGGGCATATAGCTCTTCCTTAAAAATATTTTTAAACCGTGTTAGAGTGAATAAAATAAATGTTTTGTGATTGTAAACATAGAATACATACGTTGGCATAACGGAGGAGTGCCAGACCAGATACCGCCAGCTTGACATAATAGATTTTCATTTCCGGATAGAGCAAATCCATTGTTGCATTGAAAATAACACCACTGACCAATTTCTCCCGGGGAACATACTCCGCTTTGAATTCCATTTGCAGGCGCATTCAATGGCGGACAATTCACCTCTAAATTACAGAAATAATATTACATTTCTTAAAATATTTTAAATTCTAAAATGAAAATGCATTATACTTTCACAATAAGGAGGATCCGTTGACCAAATTCCACCGGCTCGACAAACAATACTATTAGGACCTATCAGATTGTAACCGGATTTACAACTGAAGTAACACGACTGACCAACTATTCCAGGACTACACGTTCCGCTTATGATTCCTTCTTCGGTATTTGTAATTGCTGGACAGTTACTAACTAAATAAAACAATAGTTTTTATTTATCAGGCCGATCTTAAAATTTAATGAATGGATAAACTTAATTTACCTTGACAGGTGGGTGGCGCATTTGACCAAGTTCCGTTGGCTTGACATAATAAATTACTACTGCCAGATAAAGTATAACCTTCGTTACATTGGAAGTTACACCATTGATTGGGTTGACCGGGCGAACATATTCCATTGTATTTACCATTTTGAGGAACGGGAAGCGAAGGACAAGCAATAACTAATTTGAAGAAAGTAAAATTTATTTAAAATAAGGCGCACTTTCATCAAAACGAGATAAAAACATTACGTGATACCTTGACACGTCGGTGGTGGCCCCGACCAAGATCCGTTTCTCAAACATAAAATATTGCTTAATCCAATTAATTGATATCCCGCGTTACAAGAAAACTGGCAACTTTCTCCAATAATACCAGGTTGACAAACTCCAGATAACTGTCCTCCATTCAAGCCAGTAATTGATGGACATTGCTCTCCCATGACTACGAAATTAGGAATATTCACTAACCAGGAATGTCAAAACTTGGATTTAGTATTTCACTTACTGCATGCATTACGTGCGCCAGTCCATCTTCCATTAGGAAGGCATCTACGAACGTTGGTGCCACCGACGATATACGGAGGTCGACATCCAATTACACATTGCGCACCCACATTTCTTTTGCATTTATTGACGAAATAACCGTTGTTAGGACTGCGTAGTTTGCGGCAACGAACTCCTGAAATTTTTTTAAATAAATTAAACATTTGGCCCATCCATAATTAATTAATTATATTCTTACTTCTGCATTGTCCCGGATTTACTATCCAAATTGCGTCTTCCCCGTCGACATTGCAAGTGACAGCTCCGTTTCCAACCAGAGCGTAACCTCTTTTACATCTCAATCGGCACTGAGAACCCAAATAATTCGGACAATTTTGAGGTAATTCGGCATGAGGAGGAAGGGTAGGAGTTTGTCTACATACAATTTGTCGATCTAAATTTAAAATAAATCTTGGTATCAGTTTGTGTTTCATAAAAACCAGGAATCTAGAGCTAACGCACCTATGCAAGACGGTGGATTTCCCGACCAAACTCCATCTTGATTGCACTTTAAGATTGAATTTCCGAGTAATTCGTAACCGGGTTGGCATCTTATACGGCAAACGCTTCCAACTGAGTTGTCGCAGGAATCTATCCGACCAAATGTCGGTTGATACATTAATGGACATTGTCCTAGTTTCGAAAAAAGATTAATTAATTTAAAAAAATCATTTTTTACAAGCGAAATGATTCAAAATGTCACTTACCTAGTACAGTGTTCAGAGCTGTACCTATTCATTAAAGAAACATCAATGATTGATTAATATATTTCGTGATTCTGACTACGTTAGTTTAGACATATACAAATTACGTTTTTTTTTCAATGCACAAATTAAATTGATTGCTATTTTAGAAAAATTCAATTGAAATTGTCAAGCAAACAATACAAGAGGAAAAAGCTTTTATTGAAAATCATGAGGACATATGCAAACAGGATGTTGAATTAATTTCTGACTGGAATAAAGATTGATTCAGTCTTTATTGCATCATTTTTTCGAAAAAAGGAGGAAGTTCCGACTAAAATAAATTAATTTTCGGGATAACAACTTCATTGTTTTTTTGATTTCTTAAATAATATTTGGACTATCCTCGGCCTCTCTCATTGCGGCCAATAGCCAGGTAGTGAAGGCCCAAAATATTTGGGATAGACCACCCACGAAAAATTCTTGATGTTGTAGCTTTAGTACTGATGCCGAGTGTTAATCGGTCACGAACACAATTCTGAACGATAAAAGAAAATTATTAAGAACTTTTCAAACTAAGACTACATTCGCATGTAGTGTTTGATAAACAAAAACGGAAAATTTTCTTCAATTTCCCTCTCTCTAACATCGAATGGAAATTTCCATGGATTTTCTTCCAATTCAAGAAAGTAGTCATTTGAAATAGTTAATATATATATATATATTTTTTTTATTAATTAAACATATTGATCAATAGAATACAAAATGAATGCCGCTGTTAAAACGTGTTTCCAGTTAGCGATTTATTTTTATACTTAGATAAATGTTAATGTCGTTGATACACAATTATATATAATAAAAAAATCTGAAGAAAATATATGTTTATTATTATTTTTCTAACAAAAAGCAATTAAGAATATGGTTGACAAGTGCAAGGTTTACCGTTAAATTATGACCCTTTACGTGTCTTGTTCAGATTAATGACAATGGTTAGTCAATTAGCGCGAACAAGACACGCAATGATCCATAAACATTAACATTGAATGATATAAAAATATATTTCCTATTAACCGGCCGATAAATCAGTACTATTAGTATATACTATACAAAATTTTATATTACTTTGAGCTCGGTAAAGATATGATTAACATCAGAATATCTATCTCCGCATTGTGATGAACCGGTATTTAAAAATTATCTAAGTAATATATAAAAATATTCTAAAAGTATTACACCTTAAAACAAATGAAAAATTAATATTCCTTTTAGCTAAAAGTAAAGACAAAAAAATCAAATTTACATAAAAATATTAATTGAATCGAGTTTTCTAATACTTAAATGACAAATTTTGTCACGTAAAATGTATTTAAAATACAAAGTAAACTTTATTCGTCAGAATTAATCAACGTTATATTATAAGAAACGTCAAAAAATTTACCTGTAAGGAAGATGAAGATGAATCGGATGGACGAAATCATTATATACAAGAGAAATGCTGGACAGTTACTAACTAAATAAAACAATAGTTTTTATTTATCAGGCCGATCTTAAAATTTAATGAATGGATAAACTTAATTTNTGTCACGTAAAATGTATTTAAAATACAAAGTAAACTTTATTCGTCAGAATTAATCAACGTTATATTATAAGAAACGTCAAAAAATTTACCTGTAAGGAAGATGAAGAGGATGGGCGAAATCATTGTATACAAGAGAAGTTCGAATTGAATCGTTTATATAGTAGCGTGACAGATACGATAACCAGAATGGAGATTATTTGCAGCGAAAATGAATTACTT
Source organism: Centruroides sculpturatus (assembly GCF_000671375.1). NCBI lineage: Eukaryota > Metazoa > Arthropoda > Arachnida > Scorpiones > Buthidae > Centruroides > Centruroides sculpturatus. Next base: position 355,611 of record NW_019384643.1, on the reverse strand, counting down.
CCATGTAAAAACCATGCCATAAAGGCTTTTTCATTGATATGAATTCAGCTGTTCATACAACTTTACAATATATTTTTCTCTCCCTGTTTTTTTGAATTTTTAATCTGTCGTATTTGACATGCAATTGAGGCCATAGTATATCTTCTTCCCATTCTTTGCTTCAGCTTTCAACCCACGTGTAAGAACAATTTCCCTTATATATATTATATTTATTTTTTTTTTTATCTGAAACTGTGTTTGTGTTCCAAATTTCAAACAGAAATGGTGGAAAGTCTGAGCAAAAGCTGTTTTCTCCTGTTTTAATGAACTGAATACTTAAAATGGCTACTATAATAATTTGCCATGACCAAATCTACACATAATAAAAACGTTCTGGAAGATATATTGTTTGTTAATTTGTTCAGAGAATTTTCACTTGTTAGAGTTGAAACTTAAATCAATAAACTGACTAGAATCTTATTTGTCGAAAATATAAATTTTCCAGTAAATGTTTATATAATTTTACAGGTTTCTTGTTGAATTATTATATATATTCTGTAGCATTTAAAATTAACACACATTCTATCAAAATGAAAGTAATTTTTTTGTTGATAGATCATCAAGTTTTCAATTTATTTTAACACAAAATGAAAACTATGATAAACTTTTTTAATCCAAACAGCGAATAAAATTATTAACATGTTAAATTCTTCAATTTATTTAAAATAAGGCGCACTTTCATCAAAACGAGATAAAAACATTACGTGATACCTTGACACGTCGGTGGTGGCCCCGACCAAGATCCGTTTCTCAAACATAAAATATTGCTTAATCCAATTAATTGATATCCCGCGTTACAAGAAAACTGGCAACTTTCTCCAATAATACCAGGTTGACAAACTCCAGATAACTGTCCTCCATTCAAGCCAGTAATTGATGGACATTGCTCTCCCATGACTACGAAATTAGGAATATTCACTAACCAGGAATGTCAAAACTTGGATTTAGTATTTCACTTACTGCATGCATTACGTGCGCCAGTCCATCTTCCATTAGGAAGGCATCTACGAACGTTGGTGCCACCGACGATATACGGAGGTCGACATCCAATTACACATTGCGCACCCACATTTCTTTTGCATTTATTGACGAAATAACCGTTGTTAGGACTGCGTAGTTTGCGGCAACGAACTCCTGAAATTTTTTTAAATAAATTAAACATTTGGCCCATCCATAATTAATTAATTATATTCTTACTTCTGCATTGTCCCGGATTTACTATCCAAATTGCGTCTTCCCCGTCGACATTGCAAGTGACAGCTCCGTTTCCAACCAGAGCGTAACCTCTTTTACATCTCAATCGGCACTGAGAACCCAAATAATTCGGACAATTTTGAGGTAATTCGGCATGAGGAGGAAGGGTAGGAGTTTGTCTACATACAATTTGTCGATCTAAATTTAAAATAAATCTTGGTATCAGTTTGTGTTTCATAAAAACCAGGAATCTAGAGCTAACGCACCTATGCAAGACGGTGGATTTCCCGACCAAACTCCATCTTGATTGCACTTTAAGATTGAATTTCCGAGTAATTCGTAACCGGGTTGGCATCTTATACGGCAAACGCTTCCAACTGAGTTGTCGCAGGAATCTATCCGACCAAATGTCGGTTGATACATTAATGGACATTGTCCTAGTTTCGAAAAAAGATTAATTAATTTAAAAAAATCATTTTTTACAAGCGAAATGATTCAAAATGTCACTTACCTAGTACAGTGTTCAGAGCTGTACCTATTCATTAAAGAAACATCAATGATTGATTAATATATTTCGTGATTCTGACTACGTTAGTTTAGACATATACAAATTACGTTTTTTTTTCAATGCACAAATTAAATTGATTGCTATTTTAGAAAAATTCAATTGAAATTGTCAAGCAAACAATACAAGAGGAAAAAGCTTTTATTGAAAATCATGAGGACATATGCAAACAGGATGTTGAATTAATTTCTGACTGGAATAAAGATTGATTCAGTCTTTATTGCNAACCCTTTGACATATTCCTCTTTTCTTCAGATAGACAAAACCAGCATACATTGTTAGTTTTAGTTAATGTTTCATGTTTAATTCCACTATCCATTATATCACCATAAAACCAAACACATATTTTCCAAATGTTTGAGAATGTTACACATTTATTATAAATAACAAAAATAAAAAAATAAAATTATGTTTTAAATTTCAAAGTACTGTATAACAAGTATTATTAAGATAAAAAACTAAATAATAATTAGGAATAATAAATTTTAATATTTTAGTTATAGATATGATCAACAATAACTTTTCAATAATATGAAAATCAAAGTCATACATCAACAATTTAATAAGAATTAAATTTTTTAAGTTTAACATATGACATAACATAACATATGACATAAGTTCATATGAAATATATGAAAAGAATCTAACTTACTCATCTTTAGTAAATAATGATCCTGTCAGTGCATAAGGAGTGGTTTCTTTCACTAAATTCAAAGCTTCAGTTACATTTTTTTCAGGATATACATAAACAGAAACAACAGGACCAAACAATTCATCTTTCATTATTTTGTCTGTTGGATCCTTAGACTGTACAATTGATGGTTCAATAAAATATCCCTTACTGAAAAATATAAATTTATTCATTTATTGATCTAAAAATAAGTTTTACTATTTTATAATATTTAAAACAATTATAACCTATTGTCACACTTTCCACCAGCTAAAATCTCTAATTGTGATGATGATTTTGCATGATCAAGATAACTTTTAATTCTTTTGAAAGAATTTCCATCTATTACTGCTGACAAGAATGTATCATATTCCAAAGGAGATCCTAATTTTACTTTCTTCTGCTCTTCTAAAAGTCCTTCTTTGATCTGAAAATGTTTTTTCAATATAAAAATTCAATCATCTAGAACAATTGATTGGTTATCAATTAAATAAATCATTTAATTTTTTCTTAATCTATAATTATCATGATTTTACTCCAAGTCAGAGTGATGAAACAATCTGTGTAAAATTGTGTTGTTATCTTTAAATTTACTTACACAATATAATCTAACCTCAATATACCATCCTCTTATAATAGTACCACACTTTAACAATCAGATGACCGAGCAGTCAAGGTAGCAGACTACCACTCTGGGGCACCCTGAATCGAATCAGGACTGGTCAAAAAACCTCAGGAATTTTTGGGGATCCTTCTGGATATGTTGGGCCCCATCCCTCACCAAACAGAACCCATAATGGGCTTGCTAAAACAGGCCCTCTTAGTGCCCACAAGGTAGAAAGAATTAAAAAAAAAGCACCACACTGCTGAACTGCCAATGAATACTTGTGAATGGATCTTTCCCATAAAGAACTCTAGTAGCTATGACTCACTAAATGTGCAGTTTTGCATTGTCAATCATGTGACTTTCACTCACCCAGGCTGAAACTTGTCTGTAGACCTGATTATTACATGTTTCTTATTGTTTAAGGTGATTCAATTTATCACTGCTTTCAACTTAAAGTAAATTATTTCAAAGGTGAACAAATGGTTATACTAAATTGAATGTATATCTAAAAAGGTAATTTAGATCACTTAAATGACACAATTGATAATGTTTCTGTCTAATGACACGAAGGTGTTGCATGTCAAGTATTTTAAGTTAATAATTTAGAAGTATCTAGAAAAAGATTATCTTGTTAATAATGATTTGATGCTTTTCTATCACCTGTATCAAAATATTTTAAATTAATTCCTTGTTATATTTTGTTATTCTTTGCTGGGCTGCAATTTGAAAAAAATTGTAGACCTATAAATTCCCACTGTCATCTGTCCACTGTCAGTCTTTCCTTAATCTTGAGAATGGAGTTAGATACATGAAAGACAAGAACAGATATGGAAAGTTAGAGGCAGAAGGTCCCAATTAACTGTATACAAACTTCCAATGCAAATAGAAAGTCACAATATTTCAAAACTTTTCCCCTGAAGGCAGTTAATAAATGACCAGTACGACTCCATTGCTAACTAAAAAGTATGATGTACAGGGGCAAGACACTACAGTGCTAATTTGAGGTGGAGGGCATATATTTTAAATTAAATAAATTAAAAACTGCAGCCCAGCTTCGTGATGATGTCACAATAAATAATTGTTTGTTCTTAGTTATATTCTGTCACCAATAAAATTACTTATTTATATATATAACTTATATATAAAAACATAATGCCAGCTATCCCTGTGTGTTTTGGGAAACCTGAATGTCTTGGTGGAAGCTGTTTGGATGGGAAGACAAATTTCAGTTCTTTGGGAAGACTCATTTTGCTCTCACTTTTCTCATAAAGGTAGGCAATGGGTCATCTGATATTTCAAGTGTCTATATTTAAATTATGTGTTATTGCAACCCTTTGACATATTCCTCTTTTCTTCAGATAGACAAAGCCAGCATACATTGTTAGTTTTAGTTAATGTTTCATGTTTAATTCCACTATCCATTATATCACCATAAAACCAAACACATATTTTCTCCAAATGTTTGAGAATGTTCTACATTTATTATAAATTGTTTCAACACCACCCGAAAAGAAACTGATTTGATTTAAATGAAATTCTATATTCTGATTCCACAGCATTCTAAAAGAACTGATCTGACAATGAGATGAAGATATCTTGAGAAGCATTTAATCGAGACAAGAACTTAAAAGGTGACTTCTATACTTACATACATATCAGAGTAGATATTAGTATTTCAACATTTGAAGCCAACAATACATTTATTTTCAGTATTCTGTGTGTTCATTATAGATTCTTAAATTATACAAATGTAAAAAAAATCCATAATCTGAATTTTCAAATTAACACTTAAATATCCTGAAATTAGTGAAATTCTGATGAACTTCTATTCCATCAGAAACATTTAAATAATACATAAATGACAGAAACTTTTTATTTATTTATATATTATTTAAAAATATCTGATGAAAACAAAGAATACCAAAAATATTCAAATAAATATTTGTTTCTGGAAGTAAAGTTTATAATTAATTACTATTAATTAAATTAAAAATAACAAATTATCATGATATAAATTTCTTTATATTCACAAACCTTTGGCCATAAATTATCAGGAACATACATTCTAGAACATGCAGAACATTTCTGTCCACTGTATCCAAATGATGCTCTAATGGTTGCTCCAACTACTGACTCAACATCAGCAGATGAATGAACAAAATGAAAATTTTTACCACCACATTCTAAATGATTTAAAAAAAATTATTTTAGTATTAATAGAACAATAACAATACATTTTGTCTTTAAATTTTACAAAATATTTTAAATCTATATTAAATTACCTCCAACCATTCGAGGAAAATTTTTATAAAGTTCCAAATTTTGAGAAATTTGTTTCCACAGATGACGAAATGTACTGAAAATAATATATATGTCAATTTTTAAGTTAAATAATCTAGTATGTCTTATTAAAAAAAAATATATATTTATACAACTAAATATTGAAACTAATTTCATATAACTTTTTAAAGTCAAAAAATATAAAATTATTTTAAATTAATCTTTAATTCAGCATATTTAGCACACATAGTGATCAAATAAATTTTAACTATTAACAGAATACATTGAAAAATGTTGTATATTTCTATTATTATTATTATTAAGAATATGATTTATATTTTAAACAACAAATGCACATTTTAAAATGACTAATGCTGTTATTAAAGCCAAAATTTTTAGGCATTTATCCTTTTGCCATTTTTTAAAGTAGTTCTTTCTACTACTTTAACTTTGATATAGAAGTTTTGTTTCTTTTTCAATTCCTATCAAATGCAGAAGTTGAAGTTTGTTTTTGTGAGTTTGACAATAACAATCCATTGCTTTCTACTGGATGTCTTNTAAAAACATAACAACAAAATAAACAATTATTCCTTTTAATCTCTTCATTGTACACATTTGCTATTAAAATTGTTAACAGCAATACTACAGACTGCACATATAACAATTGATTATTTAACGGAGTATTCTATTCTCCACTTATGACCCACTTACAAAGTTATCAAAATAAAAACGTTCTGGAAGATATATTGTTTGTTAATTTGTTCAGAGAATTTTCACTTGTTAGAGTTGAAACTTAAATCAATAAACTGACTAGAATCTTATTTGTCGAAAATATAAATTTTCCAGTAAATGTTTATATAATTTTACAGGTTTCTTGTTGAATTATTATATATATTCTGTAGCATTTAAAATTAACACACATTCTATCAAAATGAAAGTAATTTTTTTGTTGATAGATCATCAAGTTTTCAATTTATTTTAACACAAAATGAAAACTATGATAAACTTTTTTAATCCAAACAGCGAATAAAATTATTAACATGTTAAATTCTTCTATATAATTTTAAAATATAATTACAAGCACTTACACAGTAAGTGTTATTGTGTATACATTATATGTAGTCCTAACCACACATGTATATAAATTTATGTCATTTCCAAACATTTGTAAAAAAAAATTATGTATGTTTGATACTGGTTTATACATATAATAAATCAATTTTTTTAATTCAATTTATGTGAACAGATGAAATTAATACAAAATTTTATAAAATAATTTGATTTTTAAAAAAAAATGAACTATGCAATTGTTACTCGACAATTATTTGTTATACTATCTTATAAAACTGTCGATACAAATCTCATTTTTGTCTAAACAGAAACAATATTTGTACGTTACTGTGCTTTACTTAGACATTTGTGGATATTTCCAGTCGTTTACGGGAATGAATGTTTGTTTTATCACTTGGGGCGACGTCCATCGAATTAAGTAATGAGGTCCACCTGCTTTGTCATTTGTTCCTAGAAAAAAAATTCAAGTTTTATTTCAAGTTAAAAAATAAAAACAACATTAAGACAAACACAATTTTAAAATTTACCAGATAATCTGCCACCTCCAAAAGGTTGTTGACCAACTACTGAACCTGTTGATTTATCGTTGATATAGAAATTTCCTGCTGCCATTTTCAATTGTTCTGTAGCTTCTTCCATAAATTTCCTGTAACAATAAGAATTAAATACTGTATTTTTAAAATATAAAATACAAAAATTTTTAATTTTTAGTATCATATTTATTTAAANTATTTCTATTATTATTATTATTAAGAATATGATTTATATTTTAAACAACAAATGCACATTTTAAAATGACTAATGCTGTTATTAAAGCCAAAATTTTTAGGCATTTATCCTTTTGCCATTTTTTAAAGTAGTTCTTTCTACTTCTTTAACTTTGATATAGAAGTTTTGTTTCTTTTTCAATTCCTATCAAATGCAGAAGTTGAAGTTTGTTTTTGTGAGTTTGACAATAACAATCCATTGCTTTCTACTGGATGTCTTAGATGTTTTTCAATTGCTTTGAAAACATCCACATGTTGTGTACGACAGATTCTAGAAAAATCTTTTAAAAATTTAAAAAGAGCCAATAATATTTGATAGATAGTGTTAATTCTTATTTAAGAATACAGTTGTTATTTTTTTGCATGAAATGCCTTTATATTTTTTGTGTTATAAAATTGCTAACTTGTCAAGTAACTTCATATTAGTGTTGCAATGAATAGTATATTCAGCCTCAGGCCGAATACAGAATATTCGGCCAGGAGCGTAGCTGAATAGCCGAATATTCGGCCAAACTATTCGGCTTGATTAACGCATGTACGAAAATTGCTGCGCAAACCGCATTATGGCAAGGACCTGCTCTCCATTGGCCCACTGTCACTATGCTTCGTCAATCGCGTTAATTCTTGACAGTTGTAGCGGACAGCAAAGAGCATCATGGCAGTATGTGATAAATGATGATATCAAATGTCAATAACAATGAAATGACCTACCCGTGTAAATAACGGAAAAAGAACAGAGAAGGACCGCGAAGTGAAAATGTGAAAATAAATATGAAATTGAGTTGATAACATAATCAAACAAGTCGAAGCAGCTTATTGGAGCGAAATTTGTGGCTGTCAATGCCAAACAATTGTTGTCATAGACTTCGGAAAGCTAAATGCTTGTAATGAAAGTCATTTAGTGTGCACGGGCGAAAGCCTGGGACCGTTTGGGCTACCAAGCTGTCTCGAATCTGTGAAATCATAACCGTGACATATACCGACGTCCTATCTGTCTCTTTTCTATGTTATCACCAGGCTATGAGTCACGTAATTATAAAATGGAAAAACTACGATGGAAAAGCGACAAATCAAAAGTATCGTGAGCGTGTATTATGATTTATGCATAGGCATACGTGGACTAAAGAGATGGAGGAAAGAAAAGAAATAGCAAAGACGAGCGCTTAAAAAAAAAGATAGGCAGGGTCAGATCCTCAGATGTGTGTGATGATTCTCGAATGAATAGGCGTGTACATGTGCTGATATTTGTAATTATAAATTGTAAATACACATGACTAATATTATTTTTTTAATATTTTGTGCATGTTATAAGTTATAAATAAATATAAACAAACAACACTAACCCGATAACATTAAATCTAAATACCAAAATAATTAATTTACTGTGTTTTTGTTATTTCTTACTTCTGTTTTTAGGTATTCGGCCAAATAGTGATTAAATATTCGGTATTCGGCCGAATACCAAATAGTAACCAAATATTCGTTACATCACTACTTCATATGTTTCTTCCTATATACATAATAATTCTATTTCAAGTTCATTTTAATTATAATTTTAAAATAACAAATAGAAAACACACAATATCAGACATAAAGTATTTTACTGAAATCTTAGATTTTAAGTTATTGAAATATTCTTGAAACTATTTGGAATTAGATGCAAAATGCATTGAATTTATGAAAGTTAAATTGGGATGAAAATAAAATCTGACTTATCAATGTATTACTGTATTAACCTAACTTAAAGTTTTCTTTAATTTTACACCAGAGATAAATCCATAAAAAGGTATATAATCCTATATCTATCTGAATTTATCTCAGAATTGTGACACATGCTCAAAAATTACAATTGAACACTAGTTGTTTCTATTCTACTTCTATCCTTCTAATATACTTTGTTTTATAGAATTTTGAACAATGATAGAGGTAGCTTGTTATGTTTAGACAGGATGGAAATAAATAAAATAAGTTATTGTTAATAAATCTAAAAATGTGTAAAAATTTTTGTAATGGTATAACAATATGAATGATTCATTAATGAATATAAAAATGTTCATAAATACAGAATTATCAATGAATCATTACAATATTCTAGTAAATTATCTAAGAATTTGTTTGATTAACTCCTGTGAGGATGCACATCAAATGAACACACTTTTATTTTAGGTGTTGCATTTCTCCCTTTATATCCATAATGAACATGACTTGTCTAGTTGCTTCTACAGTGGGTGATCGGTTAACGAACATAATTCGTTCCAAGACTTTGTTCGCTATCCGAATTGTTCGTTAACCGATTATCGATTTACCATAGGTTTCTATGGGAATTTGATTAATTCGTTCTGGAGACCCCCAAAAATTAAAAAAGTATATACGTTTTTACTACATTTATTCATATGTAATAATAAAAATACATATATACATGGTCTTGCATTTTTATTAGTCATGTTTTTTCCGTTTGAAAAGGTTAAAGAATCTATCCAATGTCGATTGCTTTTCTGTCTTATTCATGATTTTTCAGAAGTGATTAATAGCATTGTAATTATAGAGATCCCTAGGCCTATTAACCTCAACTTGATTTGGATGCCATTTTAAGACTGTTGTTCTGACATCTTCCTACTTCTTCAAAAGATCTTTAATAGCAGATATCGGCATAAATCCGCATTTTCAGAAGAAAACGTAAAAGAATTGTTTTTGTCAGAAATACAAAAGGCTGGAATTACAAGGGAGAGTTTCAAAGTTCGGGGGAATACTATCCGATCAGTATATACTGGGTAGAACGTCGACGTCTCCCGCGGTCCGAAAAGTTTCAAATTGTTGCCTGAAGACAAAGGAAGACCAATCGGTATTCGTTATTTTACGTTGCTTTTTGTGTTTGTTCAGTGAAGTGTTCGTTATCCGAACATATTTACGTTGTCCGATCATAAAAATCATTCGCGAAAGTGTTCGTTATCCGATTTGTTCGTTAACCGATCACCCACTGTATTTTCAAATAAAAAAATGTATTTGATTTACTAGTTTTGCCCACTGTTTGTTTATGAATTAAACATTCATTTTATCTGAACTTGATTTGACTTATGCAAAATGTAAACTAATTTCTTAGTCATTCCATTCACCAAATGATTAGTTTCATTCTCTTCTGGTTTTATTTTTATATTTGAAACTTGTAATTTTACATCATGTGGCATTGTATATCATAATAGCATTATGATATACATTCTTTCAAACAATGTGTATGCCTACTAATTTTTTGAGTTAATGATATATAAGGTTTATAACATGCTTTATTAAGAAAAATAGAAATCATCAAAGCTTTGATTGATAATGAAAATGAATTACAAAATTATTATAGAGAGGAAAGTCAGCATAATTTGGATATCAAAGAAACTACAGATTCAATTCGTTCGAGACTGCATAATATTCAATACTACTACAGATTCAAATGTGTCTTCAGAAAATAGTCTGAAATTTCAAATTCACACAATATAAATGCAAAGATTTGACTATTATATGGAAAAAAAGCAGTTATAAAATGTACACAGTGATTTGTTCACCAGTATTGCAGAAAATGTTTTTTGGATGTTAAATCCGTAACTGATTGATTTCAGATTTTTGTCACTGAAGATATAAAATTATGACCTATCAACATATATCACTTATTCATTTTTATAATTTCCAGCAACTATGTGATGATGTTTTTACAATGGTATCTGAAATGAAAACTATAATAAATGTTAAAAATATGTCAAGAACACATGACTCTTTATAAGTCAAATCTGTAATTTTGATGAAAAAAACAAAAGGAATAATTCAATATTACAGTTATCTTATTACTTGTTATACGTTTTTGTTAATTGACTTCATAAAGATAAAGTAAAAAAACACCCGATATTTATTAGAAAATCTACTGAAATTTTATTACAGAACTCATGCAATAATAATATAAATTAAGTGATATAAAACATTTTCAACTTTTCAATTAACTTTTTTCTACATTAATGCAGAAGAAAGTTAGATTGAAACTTTTTAAAATCATGTGACAGTAAATTAATTTACATGTTATACAACTGTTATGATTAACAGTATTTTAATGAATAACGATTTTATTACAATTTAATGAATGAAAACAATTTTATTTTCATTTATTAATTGCTTAACAATAATAAATTTTAAAAAAAGTTTAATATCTTCATATTTTTCATTAAAAATTACTTTCTTACTTATAATATTTCAAAGTGTTTTTGCATTTAAAATTAAAATATTGAAAAACAAATTATCTGAAAGCTTTTGTTCTTCCTACATCTAAAACTTGAATTACAGCTGAGAAAAACATTTTATATGAAAATAAATAATATTAAAACAACAACAGTTAATGAAAAGGATGATTGTAACTTACGCTACACTTCCAGTAAAATTAATTCCAGCTAAAGATGGATAAGAAGTTATTGTATCACCAAATGTTTTTCCTTCTGCAGGTACAAAATTAATAACACCTGGTGGGAATCCAGCTTCTTGCAAGACTTTCATAACAACATAATTAGATAATATGGCAGTATCAGAGGGTTTCCACATTACTACATTACCCTAAATTAAAATTCATCCACTTAAGCTCTCAGTATACTGATATTTAAAGTATAATGAAGTATTTTTTAATTAAAATAAAATTATAGATCAAATAATTAAAATAAATTTATTTTTATTATTTTGGTTTTAATTATTCAGTTTTAGTTTTTTCCTTCAAATTCAAATATATAAAAACATATCTATGGGTAACCAGTTGTGTGTGCACACATGAAAAAGCAAAGAAACAAAATTTTTAAAAAACAACTAAAGTATAAAAAATGTTTACTATTCCATTTAGCAGTTTTAATTGAGCATTATTTCTAACAACTTAGTGTTTAACTTCTTAAAGTTTATTTTACAAGCTAAAATTAATTAGTTACTATTGTTAATTAAAAAATGAAATTATTTAAATGTTTAATAAAAATATCTCAAACATTATATATTCTTGAATAATTACAATTAGCTGAATGCTAATGAAACACGCAAGTGACAATGTAACATACAACAATCTGTATACTTGTTTCTTAATACAATAATCTTCAAAGAAAAATTCTGTTATTCTTTAGAATTTTCTGTGGTATTGATGGAGTATATCTTAAACAGCTTAAAAGCTTTTCTTCACTGAAATATTTCAGTAATAACTAACTATTTGTACTTAAATTCCTTGTATGAATAAAAGTGAAATACAAATACAGTAGAGTCCCAAAAATTCGGTCAAACCCTGGCAGGGCAAAAAAACCCTAGTTAATTTTCATTATAGACAGATTTGTGTTTCATAAAGTATTTTTCTGAGGTCTGTCTTATCAGATAAATTACTGTACACCGTGTATTCATTAATTTTCATTTTCATGTAGTAATGGCTCTATGCCTTCATAAAGTCTGTACTTTTCCTTTGTTTAAGAGTATTTGGGCAGTTTATTCTCTGTTGTATTCTCAAGAAAACAATACATACAAGTACAGTACAGTATTTTCTGAGGACTCCACACTCAAACTTATTCTTTTTTAATCTCATTCCCGATAACCTGGCATTTTCACAAACTCAGTCACCCTTCGGTCCACATTAGGCAGAGTTTTCGGGACTCTACTGTAGTAATCTATAAAATTTTTTACTCTAAGTGTATTTCCACATATCCATTATTATTGTGGTGGTATTGATGGAGTATATCTTAAACAGCATATATACCAGTGCGTAGCACTATGCCAGACCAGGGTGAAGGCCTAAGTTGTTATATTAATGTGCTGTTCATGTATTTATCTACTGTGTTTAGAAATTTCCTGACTAACATGTTTATAAATGCAATCTTCTATAGCATGATTTATGTGCTATTGTGATCTTCTAATGTTTCAAGAGTTTTATGTAGTTTATGTCATATAATGTCTGTGCAACAAGGAAATTCTGGTACAATAAATATCTTATCTCTTTTCCACAGATGCTTTATTTTATGGGCAAGTTCTGAGTAGTTACTAAGTTTTCTATTTTATATGTTTTGAATATTTGGAACAGCTATGTCTATGATGTATGTAATTTTGTTTCATTTATTAATTAATGTGGTCTGGTCTGTTGTGATGGATTGTTTTATCTGTGGTCATAGTATATTTTGTGTATTGTTTCCTTTGATTATCTGAGAAGTACACCTGTAGTGTAGATTCTGAGTATACAGAAGTTTGTGTGCAAGCTTTTGATTATACTTGCTATTTGTATATGTCAATGTAAGTAGTTTATGTAGTTAGTAATATGTAGTATTAAAAGCTTGCAACCAGTTATGATTTACTGTACAGTCTTGTGCATGATGTGGCATTCCCTGCAAGTATTGTCTGTGAATGGTTTTTCTTTTCAGATGTGTTTTCTGAAATATCTTGTATTTATGACTTGGTCTTATATGGCAATTATGAACCCTTCCATCTCTCCAAAGAGGTCTCCAGTCAGCCAGCAGTTTGATGCAGTTCTGTCAACATGATTCTGGCTAAGACTGCTTGGGTGCATACCATGGACATCCTTTCAAGCCCAAGACTGTGATGATATCTGTGCATTTTGTGCACTTTATTAGAACAAGATGAACACTACATACGTTTGAGGGTATGTTTTTGTCCTCAAGTGTTACTACTTATGCAACTGTGATGTTTTCTATAGAAAAACTTCTGCAGTGTCTGCATTTGTTTGTGGTAAAAATTTACTTTATCTGCGAGGCTTTATACATCTTCTTTATGAAGAAAAGTCAGCCTTTCTGCAGAAGACTTAGTGTTATTATGTTTTGTTAATTTTTGTTTTCCTTTTGAGTTGTTCTAGTTCTATGTATGTTATATTAATTTAGTTACATGTTATAGTTCAACACATAACTTCAAATGAATTTGTCAGTACTGGAATGACATACATGATGATTACTTTAAATGTGTGTTCTGCATTCAGCTGTGTTCTTAGTAGTGAGTTTAAATTGCTATTGCACTCTTTTATTAGAATATTCATAAATTAAACAAAGACTGTGTTTTTTATAATAGGATTTTTATGAAGTAAAAATATATTTATAAAATAAATTAAGCAATATTAAAACAAAACAATTATTAAAAATAAAGCAAGTCATACCATTAAAGTAGGAGCAGATGCAAGATTTCCACCAATAGCTGTGAAATTAAAAGGCGATATTGAAGCTATAAATCCCTGAAAAATAATATTTAAATATTATTATTTCATGAAAGTTTTATAATTATTAATTTCATTTGAATTTTATTAAAAATCAAGATAAATGTTTTCAAAGTATCTTACAAAATAAATAAATTTTTGGAATGCAATTTGAACAAACTTGTACCTTTAAATTCCCAGTGTCATCTGTCTGTCTTTGTTTAATATCAAGAATGGAGTTAAATAGATGAAAGATAAGACCAGATATAGGGAGCTTAGGGCACAAGCCCTGATTAACTATATATGAACTTCCAATGCAAATTGGAAGTTGCATTATTTCAATTCAAAAATTTTCCCCGGAAGGAATTACAGTATAGCCTCGATTATCCGTTCTTCCTACATCTAAAACTTGAATTACAGCTGAGAAAAACATTTTATATGAAAATAAATAATATTAAAACAACAACAGTTAATGAAAAGGATGATTGTAACTTACGCTACACTTCCAGTAAAATTAATTCCAGCTAAAGATGGATAAGAAGTTATTGTATCACCAAATGTTTTTCCTTCTGCAGGTACAAAATTAATAACACCTGGTGGGAATCCAGCTTCTTGCAAGACTTTCATAACAACATAATTAGATAATATGGCAGTATCAGAGGGTTTCCACATTACTACATTACCCTAAATTAAAATTCATCCACTTAAGCTCTCAGTATACTGATATTTAAAGTATAATGAAGTATTTTTTAATTAAAATAAAATTATAGATCAAATAATTAAAATAAATTTATTTTTATTATTTTGGTTTTAATTATTCAGTTTTAGTTTTTTCCTTCAAATNGCCAAATATTGTAGCGCCACATCACTAGCGGACATTTGAAATTTTCCGACTAGGACGGTCAGTTAACCGAGGTGACGGTTAATCGGGGGTCGGATAATCGAGGCTCTACTGTAGTTAGATGATTGGCATGACTACTGCTAACAGGAAAAGTATGATGTACAGGGGCAAGACATTACTAATTTCAGGTAGAGAGCATATATTTTAAATTAAAATTTAAAATATGATTAAAAATTGAAGCCCACCATTGTAACAATGTCACAATAAATATTTGCTTGTTACATTTAACATTCAAAACATTATAAAAATATATGTAATTTATTTATTATTATAGCTTCTTGTCCTTTTTTCCTTTTATTTCATTCTTATATAGCTACACATTAGGCTATTAGTTTTGGATTTATCCCACCAAGTTTAGGAAACTTGACTTGGGCTTTTTTCTTTTTATTTTTAATAAATTTCAACTCCACTATGTATATTTTTGTATATTATCCCAAAATATACACATTGGAGTTGATTTTCTCATTAAACAAATTTTCCTTCTTTTAAAATACAATCTTGCAACTAAGTAGTATCTAGTAAACTTTTTCTTTAATTTTTCCATAAATTGTAATTTTTACCACATCATTTCTTAAAGTTTTAACAGTTTTACATTAAGGAATAGTGTATGTGTACTCAATCAGAATGCACAAAAATTACACATTTAGGTAATTTAAATGTGATGAAATGCCATACACTGAAAAGTCTAATATTAGCTTTCAATTTATTGCATTGAAATGATATGGTTACCAGATACTTCCAAATATGTTTTTATTTGCCTGTATTGTACAGGACATATTTTAAGCACAATTAATTATTATATAAATAATAATAATAAAAATTATTGCTGTGTTAATTAATTAATGTGGTATTTATTATTATAAAATAAACAAGACATCATTTAACACCTTTACTTATTACTGTTTTCCACTGAACTGTATATATACAGTAGAGCGTCGATTATCCGAAAGAATTCCAGTCAGCAAATTTAAATTTTCGCCAGTGCTGTGGCACTGCAATCTTTGGCTATGTCTTGGGCTACTCAAATATTTTACGTTTTTGATACTAAATTAACTTCTGAAGTATAATTTTTTATTGTTTTTACATTTTTCAATATATTTATTTTGTTTGTACAAAATAAAAAAATAATTTTTAACTATACAATAGTCTTTGTTAGGCTTAAAATCAACGAAAATTCAACGCAAAGCGACACGCAACAGAGAAAAATTTCAACATGGAATAAATTAATATTTTTTTTTCGTACATAATCGGTTATCTGAAATATCAATTTTCTGAACAACCCCAGTTCCCAATTGATTCGGATAATCGACACTCTACTGTACTTTGAGTTTTTGATAGTTTGAGGTTGTCTCATTCTTGATCAACTATCAAAATTCTACTGTATATGAATTACAAAATTACAATTGTTGTTTATCTGAATAAATTATTAATAAGTATATTTACTTTGTTATAAAATAACAGAGCTCAAATTTTAAATGTTATAACTAACTATAAAAAAGTCCATTAAGTAAACGTAAAGATAAAATAAAAAATAATTTATACAAACATACTTCAACAATAAAATCTAGATCAACAAATTTTTACTTGTTATATATCAAATTAAACAAGAAAAAAAATATATCACATAGACTAATAACAAAAACCATAAAGTTATTTTCAAACATGCACAATTTAAAAAAATATCAACAAAGGTCAGTCCATAGAAACATGACACCAAAAAATCATCAGAGCCAAATTATGTAACATGTTTTACATAATCTAAATTTGTAGATTTTTTTAGTAATAGTTAATTTTCGTTTTAGTTAAACATTTCTTAATTTAAAATAATTTTTTATTAAAACAAACTATTGTAATTACAAAATGTCAATGAAAAATAGCCATAAAATGATGTTTATTATTATATTTTGGTGAGAAATAATTTTAGTGTCGTGTTTTCACATTTTCAATTTATGGTCACCCTAATGTGACCATTTTTATTTTGTTAAAATTTTATTGCTTTCCCAAAAAATGTAACAATATTAACTACAATAAAAAAAGCTTCCAATTTGCAAACTATTACTTACTTATTCTACTTTCAGTAAAAAAAAAAATATTTACCTCAATTCCTCTATGGCGGAAAGAATTCTTACTTTCTTTAGTTGAAATTGGTTGGTATTTTGTAAGTTCCTGAAATGACAAAACAAATTATTTACACACAAAAAAAAAAAAAAGAAAATTCTTTTATGAAATATTTTTACCTTTGCAAAAAATGCATTAAATCTGAAAAAGTCTGCTAATTCAGCTGCTGAATCAATTTCTGCTTCATATACTGTTTTTCCCTGAGAGAAACTTTGAATAAAATTTCTGCATATGAAAGTGATATTTAAAACAAAAGAATTAATAAAGTACATATCAAAGTTGAACATTGATATGTATCTATATTTGTTGTTTTTGCATAAAAGGCAATATCATACCTGTCCTAACATTGTGGCTGCATTCAAGTCCATTCTATATTTTCCACTTACTAAATCACCAGCTTTAAGAAATAATTTTATTTTTTCAGATATAGGAACAGCTTCCCAATCCCTTCGAACTTGAAGATTCTTCTCTATTGCTTTCTTAATGACATCCTGTAAGCATTTAAAAAAAATAATATATGTATATACACTTATATTTTTTCATTTCAAAAACAAATATTTATAATTATCATAATTTCTGCAATATCTTTTACATGTATTTAATATAAATTTTTCTATTACTTTTTCTGACAAAAACATTTTATCCATCATTATATTTATAATAAAGTATTTAAAGTTTTGAATGTTAAAAAGCATAAATTGATAATTCCTTGATTTCCATTGTTAAGCACAAATCTAAATTTTTTTAATCAAAAATAACATTAAGAGGTCCACAGTTTAAAAATCAAGAATTGTTAAGTGTAACTCTAATTACAATACTAATGACCCAGATTGGAAACACTTAATGGTTACATTGATGTGTACATGCACTTGTCATAATTTAGAAATGCTACAAATGTCCCACAAGATTAGAAAAGTGGTCTTGAAAAGAAGCCCAAGGAATTATTCAATTTTTGTGGGGACCCTGCTAAAATCAAGCTCAAATTATATAGAGGCGCATCATCATCTATCATACAGCCTGAATCTTGTCCCTTCTGATTCACAAGTTTTCCGTATTTGATGCTGCTGCCATTTCCCTACTGATAAAAAAAATACAGCAATGTTGTGTAACCTTCCCAGCTGTTATTAAATTTTATTAAAAAATAGCTTTTATAATATTAATTATAATAAAAAGGCAAAGACTTAATTTTGAGGATGGAGATGAGTTCTTAAAAATATTGTAAATGCCAATAATGATTAAAATTTTCATTACATCCAACCCCATTTGAAATTTAGCACATAATCCCATCTATCTCCCCATCCCTCTAACTTTAATCACTAAAATTTAATGGCATTAATGCCCTTTATATACAAGTTTCCACACCAAATTGCTTCTTAAACCTAACTCTCCTCCTGACTATAAAATGAAATAGACACTAACACCAACAATTTTCTCCCACTTTGACTTTTGGGTTCATGTCTCAAAATGTAAAGATTTAAAATAAGCCCAAAGGATCATATTTGACACAATTCCAATAGTTTCTCATGATATACACATAACATTCAAAAAAAATAAAATGAAAGCTGTCATTACTGAATCACTACAGCAACAGGGGAAGAATATTCTGAGGATGCTACATGTTGTAATAAACACCTGAACAATATCTGGATGATTTTGTTGAGAAATAGCATATTGTTTGAAGCTAAATCTGTATATTTTCATTTCCCAATAACAGTATTTGGTGTGTTATTCACTTTGTAAAAGTTACTTTATTTTAATCATCTCCACATAGTTCATTTGTGCTGTGCTGAAAATGCTACTACCACTGCTACTTTATTTTTGTGAAGTGTAGAAAAACAGAATTATGGAGAGAAATTTATTTACCAATCATTTGCATTGAATTTTCAATTTTATATTAAATTATGATATAATTGAATTTATTACAAAGTTCAAAATAAACAATTTAACTTTGTATACACTATTTTTTTCATAGAGAAAAGGATACATTATCAAAATACCACATTATTTAAAAATGTCATGCCCAAATTTCTAAAAGTTAACATTTTATTAATTTCTTAATTGCTAACTTTCCTTTCACAAACAATTTCTTTTCATTCATTATGTTTATTATCATTTTCAGTCAAACTCATAAAAAAAATTTATGCTTTTAAGTTGACCAGTTCATAATTTTTGCCTGTAGATGCAAAATATAGAAAGCAGACATAAATAATATTATTATTCCAACAGTTCAAAGACAAGACAGATTTTAAAATATGTTTATAAATTGTATTTGGTAAAAACAAATATTTATAAAACTGAATCCAAAGTTTATATATATTGTTTTATATATAAATTAAGAAATCATTGCTGGTAAAACATGTTAGGACAGTTTTTAAAAATTAAATCAGTCATACTTAATACGATTGCTCAAATACAATCAAAACAAAATCAATTTTATGTCTTTAAACATGCATTATAGTTCAACCATTAACTTAAATGTTATTTTTCATCACTAGATCTTAACAATGCTGGGTTTTTTTGGGATTTAAAATATTTATCAGGTTGTATCCATTAAGTTATGCAGCAATTTTAATTATTTAGAAAACTGCAAAAGAAAATTATATTATTAATCTATAAATTATTCAATTACAAAAATATGACTCATTTTTCAGTATATAATATTTCATTCATTTCAAAATAAGTAATATAAAAAGATTAAAAGAAAATAATAGCTATTTCCTTATTAATAGAGATGATAAAAATCAAAAATAAAAAGGACAATTTATCAGATTTGATTAAAGAAGTGTGAATCATAAAATGTTAAGACCTAGATGAGGTCTGTTGCAATATTTAACTATTTTATTATTCAAATAAAAAATTTAATTTTACTTAATAAACTAAAAAAAGTATTCTTATAGACATATTTAATAAATTAAATGTAGAAAATTTAATTATAGTAATCATATAAACATACAGTAAAAAAAAATTTCATTGCAAGAAGAATAAGAAGTTAAGACACAAGAACTTTAATGGAATGAAATACATAATTTTAGTGAAATTGTTTTAAGAATAATTTATACAGAGCACATTCCCTATTTTCATAATTGTAATTTTCATAGTTTCATTGTTCTTTTCCATTCTTGCCCATAAAACATAAATTAATAAGTTAAATAATTATATAAAAATTTTCTTATGTCAAAACAGTGCACTATTAAAAGTCTTGAATAAAAATAAAATGTACATGTTAACAAAAAACAAGTTGCTACAGCTTGAATGCACATTAAGCAAACATAATAAACAATAATCAGTAATATAACTAATTTAAATATAATTTTTTTTGTGTATTGAAAAAATATATAAATTAAATATAACTTACTGGTGAAGCCCAATAATACTTGGCAATTTTTGAAGAATGATCAAATGGCTAAAATAAAAAACAATATTTAGTTATCAAATAATCAATTTCAATAATTATTAATGTAAGTAATTTTAGAAATAAACATAAAATTTATGTATTTTGCATTTTAGATTTAAAATCATATTTATTTCATACAACTTCTTTGCTAAACAATAACAAATATGTACATATGTAATAATAAAAATTTGATTAAGCATACAAATATATTCTCTAAAAATTGAAAACAAAATATCTTGATTAGATTTAGTTAATAACTAAGCACTTTTATCTTTATATAAAGAAAAGAATGTGTCTATGACAAAATATTGTTTTTGATTATACACATTAAAAACTATTTTGTAAAAGTTTAACTTACCATAACTTGATATTGCACATTATTTGTTTTAATTTCTTCTCCTCCAATAATGATGGGTATTTCTGTGCAGTCATTTTTATACTTCTTTAATGCAGCTTCCAATTCTTTTTGTTCCTTACTGCCTTTTTCATATAGATAATTTTTTTCATTTTCCACAGTAAAATCTTCTACTGATGCAACTGTTTGGATACATCTTAATCTACAAGAAAAAATAAATTATGAATACCATAATGTAACTTTCAAAACAATATAAATTCAAAATTACATCATCAACCATTTCAATATGTTATGACAATTTAAAGTACAGTGGTGCCTTGTATAACAGATGCTGCAAATAACGGACTTTCTGTTCGGCAGTTACGTGAGGCAAATGACAGACTTTCTGCAAACAAGTGCAAATGATGTTTCCACTCTTTTGCCACTCAAGCAACAGACTGGCTGCGAACAATGGACTTTCCGCAAACAAGTGCAAATGATGTTTCCACTCTTTTGCCATTGCCAATGACAATCTGCTATTTTTATAATATATTAGTATTATTAGAATATATTATTAGTATATCTGAAGTACAGGGCTCTTGTTGGGATTCGGCTTGCTCCCTTGTTTATTACGTACATCACCTCAGTGCAGGGTATTTACATTTATTCAAGTGTTGTGCAAATCATGGCTTCTAAAAAAACAGAAAGATGATTTCAATTGAAACAAAGCAAGACATCATCAGAAGAAGTGAAAGTTGACAAAAACTTCCTTGTCAAATGGGGAGAGGTTCAGGAGTTTACCAACACTCATTATCCAAACACAGCTGAGGCCAACAGGATCAATGATCTCTACAATGCCTGTCATTTCTGATAGGTGTTGAAGAAGAGAAAGAAACAGACCACCTTGGACATGTTTTTCAAGAAGCCAGCAGGGAAAAAACAAAGGATGGAACAAGAGGAGTTGACTGTGCAAGCTCCGGTAGCCTCTCCTGAATTTGACTCTGATTAAAAAACAACAAAAAGAGACCTGCTGCAATGTGTAAAAAGTCTATATCTGTATGAATGTGTGAAGAAAGTGTTCCTCCATCTCCCCCTCACAACATCTGACTACCCGACATAATTGGTGACTGCTCCATTTTCATTTTTTATGGTACAGTATGATTATTTTATGCTGCAGAACGAATTATATGTTTTAACATGTATTTCTACGGGAAAATGTGTTTCGTATAACAGACTTTTCATTTAACGGATGTGCACCTAGAACAGATTAAGTACGTTATACAAGGCATCACTGTATTTCATTAAAATGTTTAGTATGTATCTTTAACCTATTCAATGTTGAAATTTTTATTCGTTGCCTGTGACACCATGTTGAATTTTCGTCGATGTTAAGCCAAATTTTATTTTTTTAAAATAATAATTGTGTTTGCTGTATTGTAAAAAATTATTTTTTTATGCTTCAGAAACAAAATAAATATATTGAATAATATAGAAACAAAAAAAATTATATTTTAAAAGTTTGTTTTAATATAAAAATCATGATGCATAGCGACATCTAGTATCAAAAAACGTTCTGATGTAAACATGAAAATATTCGGGATCGCCCACGCAGGTCAATTAGGTCAACAAATATTTTCGGGAACAACGTAGGACAGGTTAAAGGCTACTCTTATAAATTTAATACTGAATTTATGATAAAAACACTAAAGTTTTGAAAAGAATTAAAGGTAGTATATAATTTCATTTAACTCTATTTAAAATAGCAAACAACAACACACAACACGAGGTGTAGTAAACAATGTACCCTATGAACCAATGACCAATGTGCAACAAAAAAAGAAAACAAAAGAGAAAGATCACCACTAATGTTTTTGTACTCCCGAGTTCAAGTGTTAAAAAGAATTCTGATGAAACATAAAACATCTGGAATATGAATATTCAATAAATCAGATGTCAAGATCTGCTATCCATACAATTCATCAAATATTCAAATTCCAAATAATTTATGTTCCATCAGAATTCCTTTTATCACCTGAAGAATTCAGGGGAGTTCAAAAACATTAGTGGTAAACCTTCTCTCTTGTTTTTTTCGTTGCACACGAGTCATCGGTTCACTGTCTATTCAAAATTATGTAGTTTCATACTGGGCAAGATTTCAAAACAAAATGTAGAATAAATCCTCATTTTTAACAATTACATACAATATATATATGGTATAATCTCTGAATAGCAGACACCATCAGGACTGAGAAGTTTGTCCACTATTTGGAACTACCAGCTATAATGTATCTTAATTAAGGGATGGAAAAAATATTCAAAACTGTTACATTTATAACATCATTTATAAGTGACTAATAAAAATCAATACAGGGATATGTCTGGTTTGTAGTTATCAAGTAGGTTTTTTTGTGTTTTTCAGTAACTGATTTATTAAAAATTATACTTTAGCCACCAAAAAGCTGTTAAAATGGTTATGACAACAGCATTTGTTTTGTGAAAGTTCAAAGGTCATGTTATGAAGGCAATTTGCTAACCATTTTAAAGTATGGTCGGCAAATTTATGACATCATTTATGATCTTAAGTTTCTTTTTCATTACTACTACACTACAGCTCTTGTTGAATGAATGAATGATACCAAAAACTTATAAACTTTGGAAAAGTTTATAAGTTTTTGGTATCATAACCTTCATTCAAACAATAAGACCGTAGTTTAGTATCCTTAATATGTATAACAATAAATGGTAATTGACAACTTAACCAGATTAAGCTTCTTTAACAGATAAAGAATATTGTTCAACTTTTTATAATCTGCCATTTCTATTCCTATTTTAAGCCAGTCTTTGACTCCTATGATGAAAATTCAGTCTTAAAGAGTATTTAAATTGATTCTTTGTTTTCATTTTAAAATATTTTGTATGTAATTAATTCTTTCATAATATTGAAGGTGGAACATTGTGTTTTTATAAGGTTGGTTATGGACAACAGTGTCTGTTATTTAATGGTAAATATGATGGATGTCCTATTTTGAAGGGTCTGTGGATTGTATAAATGTTAAGTAGAGGTGTCTGCTATACAGGAGTGTCTGTCATAATTGGGATCATAATTAAGGTATTTCCTTAATGTAGAAGTATTAGGAGTGAAAATACAATTTTAGAAGATTTTTGTAATTTCTCATATGATAAATTAATAAATCTAGACTTATCTGACTAAATGAAGAAACAAAAATAGAGGTTAAAATGTTATTTCTGAATAATAAATATTCATAAACAATGTTTATATTTAATAAATTCATTCATTATTACTTAAATAACAAAAATTCATTGAGAATTATGAAACATCTTGTAAGAAAAAACTTGAATAGAATAATTATAATTCAAAAAATTGACAAAAAATTCTGACATAGCACAAAGGTGTCCAATATAATTTAAGATTCAAAACTTATTAAATTTTTAGATATTAATCACTTTATTCAGCAATAGTTTATGAACATACAATAAATTAAAAATTGAATGCATAAAGATTATTCAAGCACAAACATACTTGCTTTAAATGCATTTGTGAAAACATCCATATCATGTAATTAACAAACTCATGCATCATTATAACAAATATTTATAAATAATTTTATAAATCAAAAATATTTTAATTTTTAGCAATTTTACTTTTGTGTAAAATTGTTAAAAATTCAGTTATTTAAAATGCAGGCCTTTAAATAAAGTCTAGAAGGGTCGTACTCATTATTTCAGTGTTTCCCAACCTGAGTGCCGTGAGTGTGTCTGAGGCATGTCATGGAAATATTAAGTATTTTTTAGAATTTTGAAAACGCACTTTTTTAAAATTTCATTTATCTTTCATCTTTTTTTACTGCTAGCTGACCGAATGGAGGTGGTGGTATTCACCAAAATGCTGATTGTTGCAAAATATGCAGCATTGGCATACCTCCATACAAAAGTTGCCTATGTCTATGTGTATGCCAGCCTACCAACTGTTTGGAGCTTTTATAAATGTTGCAATTTACCAAGACCAATACTAACTAGCTCTTTACACATTGATTCAAATAGTCTTTTTATTTTTATAGTATATTTGTAAAATTTGAGTTTGTGTGTCTTGGTAAGTTTAACTTCTATATTATCAAAACTTATTTTAAAATCAACTTTAATTTATTTTAAATATTTTTATTTTAAAAATTTTGCTGTATTGCAGGAATCTTATGAAGTTCAAAGTGTATCACTAACCCAAAAAGGTTGGAAAACACTTATTTACATCTTCAAAATTTAAAAGATGCTTTATGCTAATGATTTTAGATTAAATTTAAGCTGAAAAAATAGAAATGAAGTAAATCTTCAAGTTTAAGTTCAGTTTATTAGCTAAACTTAAATTCTGTCATCAATGAACCACATTGATTATTATACATATTACTAGCAGATATTACTACATATCCAATGCTGCCCAGAAAAAAAGAAACATCAGCAAACATTAAAATAAACACCATATTGAGAGTTTGGTTATTTTAGCCTATCACTGTCGTATATGTTTATTGTGATCTTCCAACAGTATAGAACAGTGTTCCACAACCGGTGTGCCTTCACATGATGAAAGATGTGACGTGAACTTTTACATATTCTGTTAATTTCAAGTTTCATTTATATATTTTTATCACAGTTGTTGTGTTTCTTATGCTTGCATTTCATTCTCTGCCGCAGCACTGATGAAATAAGATAATGCTTGTTTATTCTTTATTACAAGTCACACATTTTTATGAATTCTAAGAAATTATATGTAAAATAAATTTGCTCGGAGATGTTGATGTCTGTTTAATAATAATAATAATATGTTAGTGGCATTACGTAATTCTATTAATAGTATCATATTATACATTTTTGAGGGGAATAACATTTTGGTGTGCCGTGTTGAGTCATAAGTGTGCTGAAAGTAGTAAAAGGTTGTGGAACACTGGTATAGAATAGCACAATTTCATTGGTCAGGTAGACAGGAATTGATGTTTTTCAACGAAAAATATTTGTTAACTATTGCCTGCATGAGAAGATAATTCAAGAATACAAATTTTTCCAAATGTTAACTCTAACATACCATTCACTGCCAAATATCAAATGATAATCAGCCAACCAATCAAATTTCATTAAAAAAATGGATCAAACATTTAAATTTGGCATCCTCAAAATCCTTAAAAAACATTTTGTACTTGTTAGTAACTTTGTATGAAGTAATTTTTTTTTTTTTTTTATTCGAATGCCACCATCCCACTGGTCAAATAGAAAAAAGAACTTGTGGACAGAGAGTTGAAGTTAATATGACCAAAAGTAGTCATTGATCTCCTCCTGGATGAGAGGATATTTTCTAATAAATTTCATTGCATTTGCTCAAACTGTCAAAATGTATAAAGAACAAACTAATTAAAAAACTTTCTTATTAATGTAAGTATATTAGATATTAATCATCCTTCAATGTATTTTAACTATACACCTAATTCTGTCTTTACATGCTAGATTCATTCCCAGAAATTACATATGAAAAAAATGTTTTATATACGGAAAATTAGAAGTTTGGTTACAGACCTAAGAAATCAATGAAAATAATGAAATAAACCATTTGAAAAATCTTGTTTTTTGTGTTATCAAATTTTTTTTTTTTTGTGTTATCAAATTTTATTTCATGTACATTGCATATAAATAAAAATGAATTATAGGAACATAAATTTCATTTGAAAAACAAAAAAATGTAAAGAATTAATGAACATAAAAATTGTGCAGAATATGTAATGTGAGGTTTTATTCACTGTCACTTTCTGACAATAAATGCATTATGTTTGCACATGATTGCAATATCACTGCTGTCACTAAAAATGCTTTGGTTATTGTATTCTTTGTCCACAGGTGAAATTCTTTCTATGGACTCCTGAACAATGTTAGCAGTAAGGTACTGACTGATGTTACAATAGTTTTATGAATGAATTAAATTATTAATGCTGGGTTCTTATTGTGGCTAGGCCTTTATATAATCCTCTATAAGATGGCATTAATGATTTCAGACCACGATGAAACTTTAAATCTCATTCCTCACTTGACAAAATGATTATCCAATTTGGTGGCTAGATCAAGACCTTCTTTAATTAAATTCGCATTTAAAGGATTCTTGTCTTTATCTTCACTGTTGTTTGGGATCAGGAGTATTAAGAACAATCTCTACGATTTCATCTTCACTTAGGGCCTCCCTGTCAACTAACAATTCATTGATATATGCAGATATCAATGAATCTTTCTTTGGACAGGTTCTTTGCTTTTGACACATTTTGGCCAAATAGCTTTCCAACAACCATTCAAAGTTGATGGTCTTCACTCAGCCATGGTGGGATCATCGCATAGACAAATGAGACAAATGTCTACGGCATGGTTTTTAAAGGGCCCGGTCAAACTGTCTATTTTGAAAAGATTTGTAAATAAGATATAATAAACAAATAAACAAAAATATATGGTTTTTTTATATGGTTATTGTGAATTCTAAAATCTAAAGTAAATGTGTTCTTATGTTTCTTCTTGTGGGAGAGGGAAGAGGCCTGGTAAGAAGAAAATGTCTAGGGCCCCAAAGTGGGTTAATCCGGCCCTGCATTCAGCTAGCACTAATCCAACTTGATTCACATAATCCATACTTGAACATTTCTTCCACACATCAATGACAATATTTTATCATTCATTTTGTCCAAAGCATACTGAAATATTCATTTTATATAGTACGTTTTAAATTTTGCAATAATTTCTTGGTCTAGTGGTTGAATTAAAGATGTCATATTAGGCAGCATAAAACCAAATTGCGCATTTGGTATTCAGGCCTTTTTATTTGCCATCCAGTGAACTGACAATTTATTCAAATCTACACATTTCATTAAATGTGGTCATTGGGTTTGATTAACAAGTAGAGGCTTCAATATACAATTTCCAAAAGCATTCAAGCAAAATGCCAAGATGATTTTTAGCTTTGAAACCACCAGTAGTTTTCTGCAATGTTGCTACATAGGTTCTATTTGGCATTCTTTTCTAAAAAAGACCACTTTCATCAACATTCCAAATTTGATCAGGAGTGTATCCTCCATCTATAATTTTAGCTAATTTTTTTGGAAATTCTTTGGCAGCTGTTTCATCTGCAGATGCAGTTTCACCTTTTATTTTAATGTTGTAAAGTTCATGTCTTTTGAGGAACTCTGTCAGAAAATTTAATACACTTTGTTCAACTCAGATGAAGTGCTTGGCTCCATTTCTTTAATTTGTTTATAAATTCTTAGTGCTGTTTTTGCTTGATGACATTTCCATCTACTAGTACTCTTTTTTACGACATTTCTACTATCATATTACCAATGCTTTTTCCATTTTCTCCTTAACTATATCTCTAGTACAAGATGATGACCTAGACCATAATTTTGTTTCAGAACATACCGACTTCCTGATAGAAGCTTCATTACCTCTAATAGTTCTTATGGTTGCTTCGTGTAAACCAAAATGTTTTCCTACAGATGTTGCTCCTTCTTCAGTTGCAAGACAATCTAAAATTTGAATTTTACTATCCAAAGAAATTGTGAGAACCCAGGCTAAACAGAGAGAAATTTATTTAAAAAGGGAAATATAGACTTTAAAATTCACATATAAGTGTTAAATTTATTTTTTTCAACACTCAACAAAGATTGCAGGAAATGGATTTGCTTCCTTTACAAGAGTGACACATCTTCTAAATGAGTCCATTGGGGACCTAACACTCAAAACTTGCCTATTGGATTAACAAACCAACATTACCAAAAATGGGCACAAGAATAAAGAGGGAGGACCCCCCAATAAAAAAGAAGGAATCGGATGATAACAGAAAGAGTTCATCAATCGTCCCTTGGTAAGATAATTCCGTCACCTCTCCTTCCACTGCCACCTGTTATCCAGCAGATCCAGAACCAATCTACATTACCCAGCTGATCCAATACTAGTCAACCTCTCATCCAGTCAGACAAGTGTCAGACCACCATCCTCAGCAAATCAAGGTATTTATCAGCATATGTCCAATTTGTAAACTTTCTCTCTTGATCAAGTAGGCTTTCCTATAGTAATTTGCTACCACAGCCAAAGTCATAAATTCTTTTGTATAAATAAACAAGTATTATTTTGTTTATATTAGTAGTAGAGTGCCTTATTTCCGTTATGCTGTCTCAACTTCCTCCATTCCAAATCCGACTGCTTACATACGTGACTTCTTGCATGAAGCGACAACCAGTCCTAACAGCCATAACAATGTCAGTCTTGATGATAGTCGACATGGTACCAACCCTTCAGTCGCAAAATCGCTTTCCTCTTCTTTTTTGTAAGTGGATTATTTGACATTGTATGAGGGCCACCAAAAAATATTTCAGATTTATTTAACAAAACATATATTCAAAAACATGCATGCAATCCATCTATTACCATCTATTAAATTTTGACAAAATTAATAAATCAAATCTTGCTTCAATTTTTTAAAAATTTTTTAACACTAACATGGTACAGTATACTTTTTATTTAAATCTAATGTCAAAAACATCAAAATTCAAACAAAACATCCATACCAACAAGGTACTGTACTTCCCCTTTCATAACAAAACCGAAAACAAAGCCAACCTTTGTGGACCTCAGATGCTTCTGTGCAACTGTCGATTGCACAGAAGCATCTGAGGTCCACAAAGGTTGGCTTTGTTTTCGGTTTTGTTATGAAAGGGGAAGTACAGTACCTTGTTGGTATGGATGTTTTGTTTGAATTTTGATGTTTTTGACATTAGATTTAAATAAAAAGTATACTGTACCATGTTAGTGTTAAAAAATTTTTAAAAAATTGAAGCAAGATTTGATTTATTAATTTTGTCAAAATTTAATAGATGGTAATAGATGGATTGCATGCATGTTTTTGAATATATGTTTTGTTAAATAAATCTGAAATATTTTTTGGTGGCCCTCATACAATGTCAAATAATCCACTTACAAAAAAGAAGAGGAAAGCGATTTTGCGACTGAAGGGTTGGTACCATGTCGACTATCATCAAGACTGACATTGTTATGGCTGTTAGGACTGGTTGTCGCTTCATGCAAGAAGTCACGTATGTAAGCAGTCGGATTTGGAATGGAGGAAGTTGAGACAGCATAACGGAAATAAGGCACTCTACTACTAATATAAACAAAATAATACTTGTTTATTTATACAAAAGAATTTATGACTTTGGCTGTGGTAGCAAATTACTATAGGAAAGCCTACTTGATCAAGAGAGAAAGTTTACAAATTGGACATATGCTGATAAATACCTTGATTTGCTGAGGATGGTGGTCTGACACTTGTCTGACTGGATGAGAGGTTGACTAGTATTGGATCAGCTGGGTAATGTAGATTGGTTCTGGATCTGCTGGATAACAGGTGGCAGTGGAAGGAGAGGTGACGGAATTATCTTACCAAGGGACGATTGATGAACTCTTTCTGTTATCATCCGATTCCTTCTTTTTTATTGGGGGGTCCTCCCTCTTTATTCTTGTGCCCATTTTTGGTAATGTTGGTTTGTTAATCCAATAGGCAAGTTTTGAGTGTTAGGTCCCCAATGGACTCATTTAGAAGATGTGTCACTCTTGTAAAGGAAGCAAATCCATTTCCTGCAATCTTTGTTGAGTGTTGAAAAAAATAAATTTAACACTTATATGTGAATTTTAAAGTCTATATTTCCCTTTTTAAATAAATTTCTCTCTGTTTAGCCTGGGTTCTCACAATTTCTTTGGATAGTAAAATTCAAATTTTAGATTGTCTTGCAACTGAAGAAGGAGCAACATCTGTAGGAAAACATTTTGGTTTACACGAAGCAACCATAAGAANGTAGCTTGCATATAAAGGGGCATTAATACTATTAAATTTTGATTCTTAATTAAAGGTCGACAGGGTGAAGACATAAAAGTGGTTATGTGTCATATCTCTTAATATTTTACTCGTTATTAGTGTTCAAAATTTAAAAAAATAAAATAAAACTCGTCTTTACCCTCAAAGTAAGCTTTTTTGCCATTTTATAATAGTACAGTAAAGCCCATTAAGATGTTCTCACTTAAGATGTTAGAATGTATATGGGGACACGATTTAGTTCAACCACTTTGACTTAAATAACTAACTCCTGGGTTAAACCATTTGACTGATTCTGACCACTCTGACCACAGAAATTATTAGGCTTCATACAGGGTGAACGAAATCATGCCCCCACACACAGTCTAACATTCACACATATAGAAAAAACCTCAAATCTTTTGCGTATCTCAAAATTTCGAGGTGTCCCGAGTCCAAAAATGTAAAAATTTGGGAGGGGTCATTTTTCGACCAAGCGCTACACTTTTCCTCTGTTATATGTAACAGCCGGAAAAGTAAAAATTATTGAATACATATTTATATATATTACTTAGAGAAGTCTTTTAACTTTGGAATAAAAAGTTTCTACGATTTATCTTTATTACAACTCTATTTATTGAATATTTTATTCTGAGATCACATGATGACATAAGAATTTCTGGGTCTCTTTCGGTAACAAGTCTGCCCCTAGTTGGAGTCGGATAGTAAAGAAAAGTCGGAGTCGGTAGATTTCTATGCGATTCCACACCCTGCTTTCAACTCAACCATTATTGAATAGATTTCAAACAATTCTTAAATCATGTTATGCTATTCATGTTCTATTTTTGTTTCTTTAACTTCCTTTTTTCTATAGTTTATATTAATGCATAAAGTACAACAGGTAAGCAATTAACTGATCGATAGAATCAAGTTAAAAGAAAAAGTTATTGTGAATATTAATTGTATATTATTAACATTTGATTATTTTATTAAAATAATATCAAGCAACTAAAGGAAATTTTCTTCTTTTATTTATGAATAAAATTAAAGGGCATTAAAGATTTTTCAGTTATTTCTGAATATCTTAAATATTTGTGATGAATTTTTTCACAATAATTGTTATTATCTAAGTCAGTAATATTTCTTGACATATTTTCTATACCCTTCATTAGAGTATGGAAAATCTTTCTTCATATTATTCTATAAAACTAGAAATAGCAGAAACTTTTGTGTTAATTTGTTACCACAGTTGAAACAATGACTAAAACCCACCGAATGACTATAACATTCACCCACCAAATGACTACAATGAAAATACAATAATAATAGTCCTTTGAATTTAATAATTCTATAAATTCAATGATACAATAATAAAACTATTAAATAACCTTATTATTCGTAAAAATTGACAGAATTAGTATGACACCGTCCTGCAATATGCTGGCTGCAATTTTTAATTTATTTAATCTAAAATATACGTTCTTGATTTTAGTAGTGTCTTACCCCTGTATATCATACTTTTCCTGATAACAACAGTGTCATGATGGTCATCCTAACTCCATTCTGGAGAAAATTTATTGAAATAATGTGAATTTTGGTCCAGACTGGAAGTTTGTACATAGTTAATCAGAGCCCCCTGCCCTTAAGTTTTCCCTATCTGGTCTTGACTTTCATCTATCTAATTCCATTCTCAAGATTAAGGAAGGACAGAGATGCCAGTGGAAATTTATAGGTCTAAAATTTGAAAATTTCAGCCCAAAAACACTTTTGCCTTATAATACATTAAAAGCATCTTCAGTTTAAAATTGAATAAAATTTAAAATAATTTTAGGTTGCAGGTTTTAAATTTTTATACAGCCTTTAGCTTAAACATTTATTCAAACCAGTTCTAGAGCAATACAAATTCAGAAGAATCATTTGTGTGTTAAACTGATGATGTCAAAACCAAAAATAGCCATTATGCTATCTTGAAACTAATTTTCAGAAATTAAGTATAGTAGAATCCACTTATCATAATCACTTTAAGATGGACTACTCATCTATACAGACACAGACACTAATAAGAATCAATAGAGTAAATAAATATGTCTACATTTAGTGGAAATTCTGGTTTTATCGACTAACATTAAATGACATTTTTTGTTTTAAAATGTATATTTTAAAACAAAAATGTCTATCTTCCAATTGATCTGTCCATTGATAAAAAAAAAACAAACATTTCTGTAGCTCCAATATACAGTAGAGCGTCAATTTTCCGAATCAATTGGGGACTGGGGTTGTTCGTATAACTGATATTTCGGATAACCGATTTATGTACGAAAAAATAGTTTAACGTATCNCAGACAAGTGTCAGACCACCATCCTCAGCAAATCAAGGTATTTATCAGCATATGTCCAATTTGTAAACTTTCTCTCTTGATCAAGTAGGCTTTCCTATAGTAATTTGCTACCACAGCCAAAGTCATAAATTCTTTTGTATAAATAAACAAGTATTATTTTGTTTATATTAGTAGTAGAGTGCCTTATTTCCGTTATGCTGTCTCAACTTCCTCCATTCCAAATCCGACTGCTTACATACGTGACTTCTTGCATGAAGCGACAACCAGTCCTAACAGCCATAACAATGTCAGTCTTGATGATAGTCGACATGGTACCAACCCTTCAGTCGCAAAATCGCTTTCCTCTTCTTTTTTGTAAGTGGATTATTTGACATTGTATGAGGGCCACCAAAAAATATTTCAGATTTATTTAACAAAACATATATTCAAAAACATGCATGCAATCCATCTATTACCATCTATTAAATTTTGACAAAATTAATAAATCAAATCTTGCTTCAATTTTTTAAAAATTTTTTAACACTAACATGGTACAGTATACTTTTTATTTAAATCTAATGTCAAAAACATCAAAATTCAAACAAAACATCCATACCAACAAGGTACTGTACTTCCCCTTTCATAACAAAACCGAAAACAAAGCCAACCTTTGTGGACCTCAGATGCTTCTGTGCAACTGTCGATTGCACAGAAGCATCTGAGGTCCACAAAGGTTGGCTTTGTTTTCGGTTTTGTTATGAAAGGGGAAGTACAGTACCTTGTTGGTATGGATGTTTTGTTTGAATTTTGATGTTTTTGACATTAGATTTAAATAAAAAGTATACTGTACCATGTTAGTGTTAAAAAATTTTTTAAAAATTGAAGCAAGATTTGATTTATTAATTTTGTCAAAATTTAATAGATACATTTCATGTGTGATTTTAGAAAAATTATGGTAATAATTTTTCTAAAATCACACATGAAATGTATTATCAGTTTCAGAATATTTTCAAAACTTTAATGAAACACCAAAGTCACAAATATCTCAGTCTCTCAGATCTTTATGAAATGCTAATTCATCAGAGTTTTAGTTTTAAAAAATCAGAAATTATTAGAAGACTAAAATTTGTTTTAAAATGATCAGACTTTAAAACAGATTTTAAGATATTTCAAACCTGGTTTGAAACAAACTTTTTAAGTCAAAAATAATTTAATCTTCAAACATTTGTCATACTAATTTGTCAAATTCTCAAAGAAATGATTTAAAAGTTGCTTATGGTCTCATAAAAGAGAAGACTAAGAAGAGAAAGGGTAAGAGGTTTCAAAGAATGAATTGTGATCCCTTGGGCCTAATATATTTCTCTGAAATGCTTTACATAAACTCATTTCACACTATGATTTTTAGGCAATTTTTTTCATTTCATAGGTATAATACAAAAATTTCACAATAAGTAATAAACTTGAATTAACTGAACTGTCATTTGTTTTTCAAAATTTATTTATGAAGATCTCAAGTAATTTGCTTCTTTGGGATTACCAGTATTACTGTACGATTCAGATGTTTGCATCAACATAGTTCAGCGAACTGATTTTTCAAGACACACAGGCTTTTAACCAGGGCTGTAGAGTCGAAGTCGGAAAAAATCCGCCGACTCCGACTCCTTTTTACTTACCAACTTGTTATATATATAAAACGGAAAAGTATTGAAATCGTGTCAAATTTGACCCTCCAAGTTTTTTTTTGCAAATCTACACGTTTGGAGACCTCCCAAACTTCTCAAAAAAGTCAATAAAAGGGAAAAATTCATGCGCACATGTGTGTTGGCGTCTAATTTGTTTAATTTCTTTATTTTCTGTTCTGAGTGCGGGTAAAGTGCAAGAAACAAAATGTGGCACTGTAGCTTGCATATAAAGGGGCATTAATACTATTAAATTTTGATTCTTAATTAAAGGTCGACAGGGTGAAGACATAAAAGTGGTTATGTGTCATATCTCTTAATATTTTACTCGTTATTAGTGTTCAAAATTTAAAAAAATAAAATAAAACTCGTCTTTACCCTCAAAGTAAGCTTTTTTGCCATTTTATAATAGTACAGTAAAGCCCATTAAGATGTTCTCACTTAAGATGTTAGAATGTATATGGGGACACGATTTAGTTCAACCACTTTGACTTAAATAACTAACTCCTGGGTTAAACCATTTGACTGATTCTGACCACTCTGACCACAGAAATTATTAGGCTTCATACAGGGTGAACGAAATCATGCCCCCACACACAGTCTAACATTCACACATATAGAAAAAACCTCAAATCTTTTGCGTATCTCAAAATTTCGAGGTGTCCCGAGTCCAAAAATGTAAAAATTTGGGAGGGGTCATTTTTCGACCAAGCGCTACACTTTTCCTCTGTTATATGTAACAGCCGGAAAAGTAAAAATTATTGAATACATATTTATATATATTACTTAGAGAAGTCTTTTAACTTTGGAATAAAAAGTTTCTACGATTTATCTTTATTACAACTCTATTTATTGAATATTTTATTCTGAGATCACATGATGACATAAGAATTTCTGGGTCTCTTTCGGTAACAAGTCTGCCCCTAGTTGGAGTCGGATAGTAAAGAAAAGTCGGAGTCGGTAGATTTCTATGCGATTCCACACCCTGCTTTCAACTCAACCATTATTGAATAGATTTCAAACAATTCTTAAATCATGTTATGCTATTCATGTTCTATTTTTGTTTCTTTAACTTCCTTTTTTCTATAGTTTATATTAATGCATAAAGTACAACAGGTAAGCAATTAACTGATCGATAGAATCAAGTTAAAAGAAAAAGTTATTGTGAATATTAATTGTATATTATTAACATTTGATTATTTTATTAAAATAATATCAAGCAACTAAAGGAAATTTTCTTCTTTTATTTATGAATAAAATTAAAGGGCATTAAAGATTTTTCAGTTATTTCTGAATATCTTAAATATTTGTGATGAATTTTTTCACAATAATTGTTATTATCTAAGTCAGTAATATTTCTTGACATATTTTCTATACCCTTCATTAGAGTATGGAAAATCTTTCTTCATATTATTCTATAAAACTAGAAATAGCAGAAACTTTTGTGTTAATTTGTTACCACAGTTGAAACAATGACTAAAACCCACCGAATGACTATAACATTCACCCACCAAATGACTACAATGAAAATACAATAATAATAGTCCT
Organism: Centruroides sculpturatus; assembly: GCF_000671375.1. Taxonomy (NCBI): domain Eukaryota; kingdom Metazoa; phylum Arthropoda; class Arachnida; order Scorpiones; family Buthidae; genus Centruroides; species Centruroides sculpturatus. The sequence continues at coordinate 319,072 of NW_019384643.1, read as the reverse complement.
TTGAATTTAATAATTCTATAAATTCAATGATACAATAATAAAACTATTAAATAACCTTATTATTCGTAAAAATTGACAGAATTAGTATGACACCGTCCTGCAATATGCTGGCTGCAATTTTTAATTTATTTAATCTAAAATATACGTTCTTGATTTTAGTAGTGTCTTACCCCTGTATATCATACTTTTCCTGATAACAACAGTGTCATGATGGTCATCCTAACTCCATTCTGGAGAAAATTTATTGAAATAATGTGAATTTTGGTCCAGACTGGAAGTTTGTACATAGTTAATCAGAGCCCCCTGCCCTTAAGTTTTCCCTATCTGGTCTTGACTTTCATCTATCTAATTCCATTCTCAAGATTAAGGAAGGACAGAGATGCCAGTGGAAATTTATAGGTCTAAAATTTGAAAATTTCAGCCCAAAAACACTTTTGCCTTATAATACATTAAAAGCATCTTCAGTTTAAAATTGAATAAAATTTAAAATAATTTTAGGTTGCAGGTTTTAAATTTTTATACAGCCTTTAGCTTAAACATTTATTCAAACCAGTTCTAGAGCAATACAAATTCAGAAGAATCATTTGTGTGTTAAACTGATGATGTCAAAACCAAAAATAGCCATTATGCTATCTTGAAACTAATTTTCAGAAATTAAGTATAGTAGAATCCACTTATCATAATCACTTTAAGATGGACTACTCATCTATACAGACACAGACACTAATAAGAATCAATAGAGTAAATAAATATGTCTACATTTAGTGGAAATTCTGGTTTTATCGACTAACATTAAATGACATTTTTTGTTTTAAAATGTATATTTTAAAACAAAAATGTCTATCTTCCAATTGATCTGTCCATTGATAAAAAAAAAACAAACATTTCTGTAGCTCCAATATACAGTAGAGCGTCAATTTTCCGAATCAATTGGGGACTGGGGTTGTTCGTATAACTGATATTTCGGATAACCGATTTATGTACGAAAAAATAGTTTAACGTATCTGATGTAAAAATTTTTATCCGTTGCGTGTCGCTTTGCGTTGAATTTTCGTCGATGTTAAGCAAAACAAAGACTATTGTATCGTTAAAAATTATTTTTTTTATTTTGTACGAACAAAATAAATATATTGAAAAATATAAAAACAATAAAAAATTATACTTCAGATGTTAATTTAGTATCAAAAATGTAAAATATTTGAGTAGCCCAAGACATAGCCAAAGATTGAAGCGCCACAGCATTGGCGAAAATTTTAATTTGCCGACTGGAATTCTTTCAGATGATTGACTTTCGGAAAATTGACGCTCTACTGTATTTATATATTTTAAAGCAAATACCATCAGTTAAATTTTTAATTTTAATCAAAATATTTATTAAATGAATTAATTAGTAGACATTCACCCAGTATTGTTTCCTGTAACCATCTTTAAAAACATTTTTCTACTCTCAATTTTCAGTGTTTAAAATTTGAGTAGAAAAACTGACTGAAACACTGAAAATTAAAAGTATGAATAAAATTATTTATATAAATTGTATTCAATCAAACTGATTTTAAGTTTTTCTTGTACCAAAAGTTAATAGGTGAACTGACATCTAAAAAAAGCTAAATCATCATGACAATCATTACTGAATTTGGAACAATAATTTAAAATGCAGACACACATCTATTTCTAAATTTACATCTTTATGTATTAATCAACTTTAAAATATTTCCTGAAACATCTGTATAAAAAAGTTTCTTATATAAATTTTTATATAGGAATTTGTTAGATTTATAGATAAAAAATAATATATAGAAATTTGTGGAAATTAATACAAAAATCTTTTTAAATTATATAATGAGTACCATATTAATTTAAAATTCATATTAAGCTAATTGATACAGAATGCTACTATTTAAAGCATAATAATCCAAGTACTTTTAACTCTATGTAATTTTAGTAAAAATCTGGAAAATATTTAAAGTGTTTGTTATTTTTCACAAATATAGACTTAACATTTTAATAGTTATAAATATTAAAAACTTTTTACAAAAATACAGTAAGTTTGGAATAAAATTCAGAAACAATGTAGATTTATCAAGAAGTCAGCTTTACTTGTTGGTTCTGAAGATATTTTCTGTTCTTTAGAACCAAACTCCAATAACTTGAAAGATCTTGACAACAAATAACTCCTTGAAAAAATTTTGTATTATTTCTACGAGGTCTGTTCAAAAAGTATCGGACTTTTATTTTTTCCACGTAAACCAATGATGCGCAGGAGGCCTCTTTCGGTGGAGTTGTGGAGGAGACAGTCATGCACAGCCCTGAATTTTTTCCTGCCTGCAGGAAGCATCAGTCGCTGGCAGTCGGTCTATGAATGAGAACATGTAGTGAGTGCTCGTCGGATTCCACTAAGTTGGAAAATGACTGAACAACGTGAGAGCGATATTGCATCAAATTTTGCCAAAAACCTTGGCGATACCCAAGCGTAAACCATTCGCAAGATTCAGCGGGCTTTCTGGGACGATCCTCGAGGCCAAAAAATCGCGGCAGGTCCACGGCAATATCAAGGTCATGTTGACAGTTATTTCGACTCTTGTGGGGTGGTGTATTGTGAGTACGCACCACAAGGCCGAACCATCGCTAAGGAGTACTACTAGGAGGTCCTTCGTCATCTTTCCGATGCTGTGCGACGCAAACGACCGGATCTCTGGTCGATCAAAACTTGGCAGCTCCATCGTAATAACGCATCCACCCATTCTGCACATCTGATTTGGGCTTTCGTCGCCAAACACAACACTCCTGTGGTTTGTCATGCTCCGTACTCTCCCCACATGGCTCCGTGTGACTTTTGGTTATTTTCCAAGCTGAAAATGCCACTAAAAAGAACCCGATTTTAGTCGAGAGAAGACATCATGCGGAATACGACGGACCAGCTGATGGCCATTCCAAAAGATGCGTTCCAGCAGTGTTTCCAGCAATGGCAGGAACGCTGGGAGAAGTGTATACACTACCAAGGAGACTACTTTGAAGGGAATTAGGGTTTTGTACCTAAAAATCAATAAATGTATTTTTGCCGACCAAAGGTCCGATACTTTTTGAACAGCTCTCGTAAATTTACTTAGAAACAATAGTTATAAATTTATCAGATAAATTTTTGATTTGCAAAAATTTATCTGATGTTCATCTGATATCATTTTGTTGCAAATTTTTCATTTGCAACAAAATGACAATGAACATCAATACTGTATTTCATAAAGCTAATCATTGGAGTCGTAAGAGACAACTGGAGAAGTCATACTTATTGTAAACTAAACAAATTTTAGATTATTATTATGGAAATCAATAATTTAAGATCACAAAATAAAAGTGTTTATTAATCTGTTAATTTTTAAAGCAATGTTTGAAATACAGTACTTAAATAAATTTTGAACAAGAGTGAGTTGTATTTTTTGAAATCACACAATAACCAAAAATCCAGCAATAAAAGAACAACACTTTAATAAAACTAACATTTTCAATCAACTTTATTGGTCATTGTCATCAACTTTGGTAATTGAGTGATTTCATAGTTACACATCTAGTTCCTTTGATTGTTTTTATATTATATTTTTTGATTTGTAACTTCATGAAGATGTAGTTTTTAACAATACTACTAATTTTTTTCAGTGAATAAGGATGAGAAGTAATTTTATGTTGATTAATTATTAAAGAAATAACTATTTTTACAATGCACAAATTTTCAATATCATTAATATATAATCAAGTATACTTATCTAATCCAGCAACTTTATTTTTTCTGTACAACAAATTTTGATCTTTTTAAGATAAAAAATGTTTGTTGTAAGATCTTCCTCAGGCTTTAAACTATTCCAACTTCAAATAATACTCAAGGAAGGTCTTAGGAGATCAAAAACATTTATTTTACAGAGAAAGTTGCTGGAGTAGATAAAAGTACTGTGGTTATATATTTGTTTCATCATCTAGTTCTGTGAAATATTTGATCTTTCAATATGACAACTTTAACAGAAAGACACATAACAGATGCAGACCAATTTTTATAATAAACTACAATAATAAGTATTTAGTTGTAAAATTGTTTGAAATCAGTCTAAGTAAAAAGTTACCATCAAAAATTCTTTATCTTACTTTATCACTTTTTATTCTCAAATGATAAATAATTTTCTAAAATTTTCATAAAACTGAAATTACATTTAAAAAAAAAAAAAATCAGATAAAATTATCTTGTGACAACTATTATGATATTTATTAATATGAATATAATAAGAAATATATAGATAAAATAAATAAAACAAACCAAAGTGAAGATAAAAGTAGATATAAGGGGAGGCTGAGAATATTGTGAAGTATGTGATAAAATTACACAACAGGAAAGAGATAAAATAGATATAACAACCGGAAATGGATAACAAATTAGAATTATTAGTATAAAAATCTGTTTCTGTTCTAATTTTTCTTAGACCTCATGATAAACTGTTTGCAAAATATGTCTACTTCAATTCATATTCAAATTTATTGAGTACAATAAAATAAACTTGTGTAATATAACTTCAAATATATTCAATTCTGTTAGAACATTTAAACTCAATAAATCTACTTATAACTTAGAGAAGTCAAAACTTCATTTTTAGAATTTGAATTGATTTTGGAGTTTAGATATATCAAATTTAAACAAACAAACTACATGTATGTAGGAAAAAATCTGTGTGAAATTTATTATTTTCTACTTTTAACTATTTTAAGTTTAATTCTTATAAAATTTTCTTATTACAATAAATGACTTTCAATTTCTACAACAACAACAAAAATTAAAAAGTTGTACATCAACTTTTTTCCTTACATTTTAATAATATTTTTCACTTATGCATAATTTTGATAACCAAACCTCGATACAAAAACCTTTAAAAATGCAGCCTTTTCTATTCACTTTTCAAACATTTTCGGCCATTTGAACCACCTTCTTCGGGAACGGAAAAATCGAATGATTCCGATTTCTATAACAAAACTTGTTTTGGAACTTTTTAAACGTTAGAATTTTCTAAGAAAATTCCAAAATAAGAAGGTCGTTCAAATGGCCAAAAACATTTGAAAAGTGAATAAAAAAGGCTGCATTTTTAAAGGTTTTTGTGTCGAGGTTTAGTTATTATTTAAGTGCAGTGAGAGGAGTGCATAATTTTGAATTTAGATAATAAACAGATAATTATGATTGCATCACAGCTGATTAAACAAGTGATAAAATTTCATAATTTTATAATATTACCACCAATAATTGTAATTTATAGATCATTAAAATTGCAAACAGGAAAAAAAAATGATGTGATGATGTTTATGCATAATTCAAGAATGCCAACCTTTATATTCAAATAATCATTTATATGAAATCAATATTAAAAATTCCGTTTTAAAACACATTTCCATCAATCAAACTATTTTTCTGTTAATAGTTTAAAGCATTCACTTATGGTAACTGAAGTAACGTGTATAAATTATTATTTTGCCATTTAAATACGAAGAGGGTCATTATTCTATAACATTCAAACCATGCTTTATTTTCTCGCTCTATAACGTTGGTTTAATGTTGACCGATAAACCTTTTGACCGCCATTTTGAAACCGTTCTAAAAAAGGACACGAAATAGTGCAAAAATATACTTAAATATCTTGTATAAATATATATATATAGCATTTAGAATATGAAGGAGTGATTAAAACTGTTCGAGTAACATCTGGTAACTTTTATAATGTTATCAATATAGGTGATAAGATTACAATTGTTTATCTTAATAATATATTGGTAAAGGGTAAAAAAGCAAATAAATAAGAGTAATAAATACTGGTTAGGGATATTTTTGAAGATTGTTCCACTTTTCTGAAAACAATTCAACAAAAAACTCATGATTTTTTCGATGAAAATCTCCCGCGAGCCAACCTCTACGCCCTTGTGCAGACTGATCTTTTTTCTAGTGGAGACACCTACATATTTTAAATGACTTATTTACATAAAAAATTATTATTATTATTTTAATTTTTTAAAATTAATAATAATAAATTAATTAATTATATAAATTTTATCATAAAAATAAATATTTTTTATGATAAAATTTGACAATTGTTAGCGATTGTATCGATAAATTATGAATTAGATAACGCTGTTTGAATGTTAGATTTAATCTTTAAGTACCACTCGAAATAATTTAAATTTATTATTAATTTAAGTAAATATCGTCTGTTAGTATTATATTTGCGAATGTATTTTTGATTATTTAAATAAATTAAAATAATATTTTGATTATTTTGGAAAAATAAACTCCTTCCGCTCCTTCTTTATGATCTCCTTTTCGTGCTAGTAAAGAGTGCGTCCGACAAAATCAAAAGTAAATTCAAAATATCTTCGTTGGTTTTGCTTCGTGCAATCATTCCAGAGAAATATTTTCTGTACTTTTTGAATACCTTATTCCTGGCTTCCTTGGCTTCTTGGCTGAGTTGCCCTATTGGCAGTAAAACTTAATCTATTAGCCACCAATTGACCCCAATAGGACTAAACGCTGCATTCCGACCAGGCCGAGGAAGCGCTACTCAACTAAGAAACGTCGCAACATTGACTCTACTCAGTCTACAAGCGACCAATCCACCATCTGCTCGCCGCCTATGGATACTCCTCCTGCTGCAAGAAATGTTCCTCGACGTAGACGTGTCACTCGTTCAGTCGCGGCACCGGCCATCAATAGCCAGTCGCCCAACTGCACCCAGCAATCAACGCCTACTCATGCCCCTCCACCAGGGACATCCCAGGTTAGTGAATTAACTCCACCTGTATCACCTTTGCATCAACAGCACGAACTACCAGTGCAGCAGTCGCCACCTATGGAACCAACGGCAACGCAGTCATCACCACATGTGGGCCCAGCGACAGCACCTACTCCACCTGCTGCCCGCCCCCCCAGCAGCCCACCTGCTCCACAACGACCGGTCGCCCCAATCAACGGCACGAGCATACCCTCTACCGCTGACCAGCCGAGCAACAACGACCCGCCATCATGGGTGATCGCCTGGGTGTCCCGTTTCGAGTCTACCCTCGACGAGGACATGCTGGAAGGGGTACTTAAAGATTTCCTCGCACTCGTCCACCAGGTATGCAACATCCGTGGCCCACAACGCAATCGCCGTCGCCCACAACAACATTCATCGTCTACACGCGACCAGAACACCGCCACGGAAGCCAGCGAGATCCAGCGCCTCTACAGAGCTAACCGGAAGCGTGCATTTGACCGTGTTATGGCCGGGACCCCCCGCTTCTGCCAAGTTGACTCAACATCCGTCTATCAGCACTTCCGAGGTATGTATGAAAACCCTCCATCCAGAAGCCCTACAGCCGTCCCTGTCACCCCTATTGCGCCTCCAACGACCGACAATCCGTTTGACGAGCCTTTCACGCCTACAGAAGTGGCAAAACGACTAGCGAGAGGCCACAACACAGCGCCTGGCCCGGACAAGATCAGATACCTCCATTGGAGAAAAATAGACCCGAGAGGTCTGATCATCTCCGCCATCTTCAACGCTGTACGGCGCACCGGATACATCCCTCACAACTGGAAATCCTCTACAACTGTCTTAATACACAAGAAAGGGGATGTCAACTGCCTGAGCAACTGGCGTCCTATCTGTTTGTCCAACACGCTGGGTAAACTTTACTCAGCGTGCCTGGCGGACCGCCTCCTACGATGGTGCAATGACAACCAGCGCCTCTCAACAGCACAAAAGGGATTCCTTAACTACCAGGGTTGTCTTGAGCACAACTTCCTGCTCAATACCATCATTCAAGACGCCAGAAGAACCAGAAACGACTGTTACATCGCCTGGATGGATATTGCCAATGCCTTTGGCAATATCCCCCATGACACCCTCTGGACATCCCTACGCTGGCATGGCTTACATCAAGATGCCATTTCCACCCTTCAGCAGCTTTACGAGGATTCCACCACGTGCGTTAGAACCTGTTCCGGCTTCACTAACCCCATTGCCATGCGTTCCGGGGTCAAGCAGGGGTGCCCAATTAGCCCCCTACTTTTCATCATGGCAATGGAACCTGCCATTCGCCAAATACAAGCAGCAGGGAAGGGCTACCCCATACATGGTCACCACGTCAGCATTCTCGCATATGCAGACGACGTTGCTCTCATCAGCAACTCTGCCACAGGACTACAAGACTTACTAAATACCATCACTGACTGGACTGACTGGGCGGGCATCCGCTTTAACATCAACAAATGTGGGACCCTCGCCGTTTTGGGTAAGTTACATACTGCCGGTACTAACACTTTTAATATCAAACAGCAGGAACTCCCAAGATTGGCAAAAGAAGACGCTTATAAACACCTTGGAGTACCCACCGGCTTCTCCAAGTGTGACACAGAGGAAGCAACAACAAACAACATCCTTACCTCCATTGAAAAACTGAACTCGTCAAAACTGGCACCGTGGCAGAAGGTTGACGCACTTAATACCTTCATTATCCCCAAGCTCACCTTCTGCCTCACCACCGGCACCACGCCTAAGAAGACATTGGACCGAATTGACCGATTGATAAAACGCTGCATCAAACGATGGTTAGGACTACCTCAGCGAGCAAGCACCGAAATTGTGCACCTCCCATACAAGCAGGGAGGCACTAATGTCCCCCCCACCAGCCACCTCGCGGACATCGCTCAAATTTGCCATGCGCTTTATCTTTTTCAGTCCAGAGATGAAGACATCGCAGCCATCTCCCGCAACGCCCTCGCAGACGTGGTAAAACACCGCATCAGACGTGACATCACCACCGACGACCTATGCTGCTACCTAAACGGGTCCATGCAGGAGGAGTTCGGCCGCCCGAGCAAGGACATCACCTCTGTATGGACCAGGCTCCGCATGGCAACGAGGCGCCTGAAAAAGAAAATTGAACTCAACTGGACAACAGGCCCCGACGACTTACCCAACATCGTAGCGTGCGACAACCTAATCCGTGCCCAAGACTGTCAGCGCACACTTTGCGGACTGCTAAAGGTATACTACCATCAAAAACTTGCCGCCAAACCGGACCAAGGTAAGGCGTACAAGCTTACTTCTGCTAGCGAGGTGAGCAATCACTTCATAAACAACGGTCAGTACACACGATTTTCTGACTGGTATTTCATTCACCGAGCTAGATTAAGTGTTGTGGCCCTACGAGGCCACAAACGCTTTGGGAATGAGATTAAAAAATGCAGGCGTTGCAGCTACCAACGGGAGACTTTGGCACACGTTCTGTGCCATTGCCCCCCAAACTTCCACCTTATAACAAAACGACACAACGCCGTCTTAAATCGTATAGTCGCCGCCTTCAGACCCAGGGACGCCAAGGTCTACGTTAACCAACGGATCCCGGGCTTTAGCGAAAACTGCCGTCCCGACTTGGTAGTAGTTCATGAGGCTTCGAAGACCGCCACCATCGTTGACGTCACAGTCCCCTTCGAGAACGGCGCAGAAGCTTTCCAAACAGCGAGGGACGAAAAACTCCGTAAATACAACTCTCTCGTCCAATTCTTCAAGCAACAAGGCTTCAACACCCATATCAGTGCCTTCGTCGTCGGCGCCCTAGGAGGATACGACCACTCCAACGATTCAACCCTCCAGCGCTTAGGGATCAACCGACGGTATGCATCACTAATGAAAAAATTGATGATTAGCGACACCATCAGGTGGAGTGCGGACATATATCGCAATCATCTTAACTCGCAAGGACGTGCACCCTACCCACGTCCAAATGTGCCACAGAACTAATCCTTGGACTCAAACCCCATCTCTGTTTTACGTTGGCAGGCATACGTGCCCATGTCCGCGTCTTTAATCTTTGTATTTTTACTTGTCAGGCATACGTGCCCATGTCTCGCGATACTCTACATTGTTATGTATTGGTTGGCATTCACACGCCCATGTCGCGTGACTTGTACATACATATTTCGCCTATTCTACATCCTCAATGTAAATATTTATAATTATTCAATAAAGGCTTTTTAAATCTGTTTATTTGTGAACCAAGAAGTAGAATTTTGTGCTCTGTTGGAAGCATTGAATACCAGAAGTACAGTACTTTTCTACGAAAAATCTTATCTAGTGCTTAATTAAGTATGACACTTTACTGTATTTATTTCATGGGCACTAGAAATTATTTCAACACGATTTTGAATCTTCTTATAACATCAATGTCAACTCCAGCAATTCTTGCTGCCATGTCTGGATCACGAAAAAACGTCTGGTTTGTTGTCATTGTTTGTGTTTCCAAATCTTGACTTTGGCTTACCTACTGTGAATCCCATTTCCCTTCTGAATCTGTCTTACATACGTTTTTTGTGTTTACCATTATTAGCTTGTTTTTCTCTTTACGAACTTGCCACTTCTTTAGTGATAGTTTATAACACACATCCGATAAACCTTATCCATGCGTGAAGCACCGTTAAGCCAAATTCCAACCTGGAAGCATCAATTATGCTTTCATATAAAACTTTATCAACATAATTATAGTCCTTTAATGAGAGGCCACAAATGAAACATCGTTGTGTAGAGGTTGTTTCAGTAAGTTCATAACAAACTACACACATTTCCATCTACCGTTTAAATACAGTAGCATTTAATTAAGTATGACATATATTAAAGACGTTCTGTATTTAATAATAACGGATGAAATTTGATCCAATAATCTATTGCCTTATATCAGAAGTCACGGTAGTGACCCTGACGGCTACTAAAAAAGTCACTAACTGACAACATATACAGAAATTAGAGTTTCCGATTTTCGGGATTCGATTTTTCCGCCCCCAAACACCTATGGTAATTTCGAATATCTCGTCTCATTCGAAGGAAAATTATTTTCTTAATTTCAAAATTTCAAGATTTTGTATAAAGCGGTTGCTGCAATCAGTGCCGGCCCGAGGCAAGTTTTAGGATGGAGCGAGATCCTATTACGACGCCCCCCTTGGTTGCCCCTAATTTATACTCTTTAATTTTCTTTACCACTGAGGCGCCCCCCAGTGTAAGACTTAGCGCCTGGAGCGGCTACTCCGTTCGCCCTATGGTAGGGCCGGCTCTAGCTGCAATATAAGCATTGGAAAAGCGCAAAAATCTGCAAAAAAGCGGTATTTTCTTCTCGTTTCTCTTCATCCGGCACTGCAGACGTTCGAAAGGAGAGAAACCACTGGGTCCAGAAAGCTCAAATTTTAAACTTAAGCCTTTCTCGTTATCGGTGAGGCGCTGGCGAAACTTCCGGGTCTATAGGTCAAAGTTCACAAGGTTTCCCCATGGAGCTAATTCAGTTTGACGGCTTCATTTTATGCTTATAAAATGCAGTTTATTCAAAATGATACAAAAGCTCAAATTTATCCCAATTAAAACTTTTTATAACGATTTTACTAAACGAAGTTCAGTAACACGACGATAATTTAAAATATATTTTGATATAAACATAGATGACGTCATCGTTTCGTTACATTATTATTTATAACATCAAAGTTGACGGCAATTTTTCCTCTACAGCGATTTTGCTAAATTGTACGATAATAGGTCTACAGTAACATATAAGTGGACTATCTATATTCATGCCGTCCTTATCCCAAACAGTTTGTAGATATCTATCCTTACCGAATGTTCTATCACACGGTGTGGTAGTCACATAACACAAGACCCTCTGTTCTATCTATAAGGAGATAGCCCGATGTAGTAAGCACAGGATTGTAAGGAGTGAGGAAATTGTAGGGTTTTAGAAGAACCCTACAATTTCCTCACTGCTTAGAAATGAAAAGAACGCCATCGAGATAGTGCTTCGGCAGAAACAACTTGAAAGGTTAGTAAAGTACAAAGCCTTCGGGAAAAGGACGGTAGTTAACTTTAAGGAGACAGACTCTATTTCGTCAGGCTGGAGAGCGTATAAAAAGTTATAAGTGAAGGTTTCATCTTCCAATTGTCAGACTAGTAATATCTATCGCGTCTTTCTTAATTATGGATAATTAACAGAGACCGAGATTAAAACAGTTCTCTTTATTTCGCCTATTTCGGATTGGTCCCTATTCGCGCTCACGGCTTCAGTGTCTTTAACATAACGAACAAAAGGTTAGTTCGTCTTAATATACTTTTGTTATCCACAATAATGGATATAAAGCACAATTTGTACACATCTTAATGGTGTAGTTTCTACATATCAGTCTCTTGCACTTACTGGCATGTTTTCTTTGTTTATTTTTTATGGGAAAATGCCTTTTCTCGCAATTATTAACTCCTTTTTACCTCTCGGAAGGATTTTAACTTCGATATTCTGCTTCATAACACGACAAAGATCAAAATTTAGTTTTCATCGTAAATATTTTCACAAACAAACGATAACTACGAGCAATTGTCTATTGTGACACGGTCACAATGCCGGACTGCAATTCTTAATCATATTTTGAAATCATTTAATTCAAAATATCTCAAGCTAGTAGTGGCTTGCCCCTGTACATCACACTTTTCCGTTAACAATAGTCATCTGTTAACTGACGTTTTGAATTGAAAATGAAAAAAAAAACAAGACTTTCGGTTTGAATCGGAAGATCATATATAGTTAATTGGGGCCTCCTGTCTCTAAAGTTTCCACATCTGGTCTCGGATTTCATATAATTCCGTTCTCGAGGTTAAGACATGCGGACGGACGACAATGACAAAATTTGGAAATAAATGTAGCATTCCTCCCAAAGCAGAATTGTCGCGTTGTAAGTAAAAAAAATTCTCAGCGGTCAGGAAATAAAATATCATGGCACGAGAGGTACGAGCGAAAGTTTCAAAGTTGGATCAACACTTGCGGACGTGTCAAATTGATTAAGCGATCACATTAAGAATTTAGGGGAGAGATCCTTTAAAAAGTCAGAAATTCAAGGAGAAAGAATGATCGTTTCCCCCTAGCTCAGTCTGTTTATCCTCTGTGTCGATTTCCCCGTTGTCTCGGACTTAATTTTCGTTCGGCCGTATTATAAAGGTTTTTCGGTATTTTTAATATTAACTTTATCCAGTTTGATTAATAGGCCTACGCGAAACCCGCAACCCCGACGGCGACCGAGGAATCCTTCCGAAAAGCAAAATAATATTGGGCGAAATCCTAAGAATCTGATTTATTTCATGCCATGGTCGAAAATGGACGAAAAAGATATTTATTCGAACGAATTTCGGGAGATGGTCAAGCCTCGAGACGTAGAATTTAAAAAGATCGTCTTTTACCTCTCCACGGTCGACATTCTGCACCATGTAAATGCAGAAGATAATTTATTTATCAAATTTAAAAAAGAAAAATAATTATAAATTAATTAATTGAAAAAAATTTTAAAAATTTATTTTTTTTTAAAATTCTAATTTTTACGAAATTCGAACATTGTTGACGCGTTTTTTAACGTTTGTTCGAAATACGTCACACATGACGAATCGCAGTTCGACTGTGTTTCTCGTTGCTGTCGGACGTGCTTTTCTTTCGCTCTTGGATTGCGTGCTGTTTTCTGCGGTTTCGTGCCTTTTACAGAGAAGATTGAAGATTTTTTAGGTAAGTCTTAGTCCTTATTGATCCTAGACGTAAGAATTTATTTAATATTACTTGGAGAATCGGTCCCAGAAGACATCTCGGCACATCGTTCGATGGTCGACCGTTTGCGCTTCGGATTCGAATCTTTTAGATTTAAAAAGGCGGCTGCGGTGAGCAGTTTGCTTTTACTCGGAAGAATTTAAGCATTAATTTAAGCTTTTGTTTTCACTGGACTAATTGCAAATTTTCTTTTTTACAGGATGAAGACGTTGGTGCGTTGTTGGAGGCGGTTCCGGCGGAGGCAGGCGGTGGCGCCGGAGGGAGAGGGTTCCTCGGACGACGCGGAACGAGTCTGTCGTTCCGTGCCGTTGGAGGAGCGGGGGCTCGACGAGCGACAGGCAGCGGGTGAAGAAGACCTTCGCCAAGTGCGCGTGGCGTGGCATCCTCCCGGAGTCGGGATGATGCGACGCTACACCCTGGGTCCAGTGCGCTTGGCCGAGGTCTTCGGGGGTCATCCGGCCACAGACCTTGCTGTGGAGGATGTCGAAAGTGACAGCTCGTCCGAGCTGACACTTTCTGTTTGGTCGTGTTCTGCCCGTTCGTCCGCGACGGCGACGCCACCGCCTTGCCGAAGTCTGGACGGGGAGGAGTCGGAGGAGAGAGCCCCCGAAGTCGAGGGACCGTGCTGTCCGTGGTTTTGTTGCTGCGGACGGCTGCGGTTGCCTTGGCCTAGGCGGTGATCTTCTTCGACTTCCTCTTCTTCACCCGGATGCGACTTTCTTACCGGATTCGACACTTTTCACCCGGACATGACATCTTTTAACGGACGTGACCTCTTTTACCCGGACGTGACCCACGGACTTGACACGTTTCTTCACCGGACGCGACATTCGGCCGACCTTTCTTCCCAAACAGCTGTTATGAGGATTGAGCTTCCGGTTAGGGTTCGTTAGCTTAGCCTAGGCTAGGTCAGGTCCTTCGCTTTTCTCATAACACTGTTTGGGAAGAAAGGCTGTCTGATTAAGGTAATAATCTTGATCTTAGGTAATAAATGAATAAACTTCTCGTTTTCTCACTGCCTTTGTGTTTGTAGGAACATTTGGGAGGGAGAAGTATCTCCCTCCTCAACTTTACCACGAAGAGGACCAAGAAGTGGCCATTTATCGTACAAGTGAATATTTTCCGATGGTAAGAACTCTTCGAGGGACCACGGACAGCACGGTCCCTCGACTTCGGGGGCTCTCTCCNATGCACAGTAGTAATAAACTTGGTACTTAGGTTCGGGATAAACTGGACGTCTAGATGTGGATTTGCCACTATTATGATAGCATTTGTGCGGTCCTGACTTGAAAGATAATAGGCTTTGTAGCTTCCTAGTAGGGCAGGTTTATTGCTTATCAGGTAGGGTTCTTGGACAGTCACTAGATCAATGTCCATAGTGCTAATATCTTTGAGGAGCTGGGAAGTGGCAGCTTTGCTTTTCTCTAAATTTATTTGCAGGAGATGTAAAGTTGATTTTAACTGGGTATGCCCGATGTTGGAGGTAGCTGCTGAAACTTGTGGGATATACTGGTTGCTAGTACCCATAATTGGTTACTTTTATTATGTTGGTCTTTATTTTTTGTGTCGTGGGACAGATTGGGTCATAGGCATTATGCTGTGTATTATATCTTTTCCCCATAGGAAGATTTTTGTTTGAAATCATACAGTTAATGCAGATTGGTTTGAAATCTTTACCAGAACAATCGGAAAACTTATGTTCCTTTGTGCAGTGGCTACACCTCATTTTGCTCCCACATTCATGAGCGAAGTGCCCAAAACCGCAGCACTTGAAACAACGCAACACCAAGATGAAATCGTCTACCTTGACATGGCTCCAGGCATTAGAGAACCACATTCTATCCTGTTACGCTTCTGCTCCTCATTCAGTGAATGGAGAATCCAAAGTGCTTGTGCAGAATGTCGTGAACAGATGATGCGCTAATATCCAATAGTTCCTGAATCTGCTGATAGGTGATTTGCCTGTCTTTACAGCAGCTATATTTTCTGATATCACTGCTTCTGCTGGCCTGCCTGAGTTTGGGTCATCCTCCACACTAAAATTACTACTATTAAACTGTTTATACCATTTTGTTATGGTCTTCAAGGAAGGACAATGTTCCCCCAAAACAGAAGACATTTCTGAAAAGCATGGATCTGGTATTCAGTTTGTCCACAGCATCATTTTCTTGTACTTTAGCACTGCTTGCTGGGAAAGTACTAGAAACAGGAACTTGAATTGGACTTTACCCAATTTTTACACACTTCATTGGTGAAAGACTTGTTTTGGTATGACCAATAGATGTATAGGAAAAAACTTTCTGAGTGAGAATTAGCAAGGCGTCCAAGGAGACGTTGTTACTTCTGTTTTTGGTACTAGTGAGTCCAGGATGTTGGTCTAGGTCTTCCTCAGCTAAGGTAGACCTGTTCCTTAGAGTATGTTGGAGTACAGTCACATTCTGCAAAGCAGAGGAGATGGAAGAGGACAGTGGGTGCAGGCTCTTCAGTTCCCATCATTTTTGAGAGTGGCATTCTATGGATGTAGGCAGTTCTAAGCATTATATCCCAGTTCTAAGTACACTTGCTCCCAAAAGTTCCTAAGGGAACTGAAGACATTGTTGGTGCAAAACTAAGGGTAATCCTGATTCCTGGTGGCTATCTAACATCTATATCTCTTATGATTTAGCAGATCAGATTTAGGATTTTTTCCTGAAGGAGATTAAGTTGTTTGCCAGATTCATAGATTTGTCAGTTTGTTTTATGTAACTTTCTGTGGGTGGTTGATGTAGGGTTCAGCGCAACAAGAATAAGAAACAGTTATAACATAAAGAACAAACTTTATTTTATACAGTATGAACACAAAAAAAGATCAGGTCCCAACTCGGGTGTGTTGTTAGTAAATACTTTTATACAATAGTATAGTACAATCAAGATCGTTACACAAAAGGATCTTCTAAACCACTTTTCAGGATTCACATACGTGGGGTTCAAATCATAAAAGTATACACAAAGATTAGCGTGCTTAAAACTACCTTACAACCTATGTTTTTTATTCTAATTAATGCTAAAAGAGGGAAGAGATGTTAGATAAGGGGNCAAGGTTAAGGAGATTAATAGGATCAAAGATGTAGCTTCGAACTTGGGTTATAGGAAGAGTACAATAGAAGGGCTAATTAAAAGTTATGAAAGAGGCAAAAGCTTAAGAACCCGGGCAAATCAGTTAAAAATCACCAAGTTCACGTATAATAAAAACATCAAGGACATCACGAAGCAAGTTTCAGATAAAAAAACGCTCCAAAATTGTTTACAAAAGAGTTCCTAATTCGTATAGTGTTCTCAGAAACGACAAGCTTAATTTCATCAAAAATGTATCGTGGACGATCTCGTGGTCATGACCGGCGAAGTTTGAACGATCGTGCCCAAAAGCAGCGATACCAAAGAAGATTGGATAATGAGAACGAGACCTGCCTTGAGTGTCAAAGTGATTCTGCTTAGTGTTGTCTCCGAGACATAGTCGTGTCCCAAATACGGTTTTGCCGTTTTACTTGTTTAATTTAACCTTTTTGGTTAATATTTAAATAATATCATATTTTATCAGTTTTACCAGTATTATACAGTTGTCCAACAGAAAAGTAAACTATCTTATTTACAAATCTTTTCAAAATAGACAGTTTGACCGGGCCTTAGACATTTGTCTCATTCGTCTATGCGATGATCCGGCCCTGCGTATATGTCGGGTTTCGTCCTTCTTCGTCACTTGTCAGTGCCCGCCTGTTGCCAACCAGATAAAACCACTAAACTCTAGTTGTTGGTGGCGGGTTTTAGGTCCCGCCAACAACCGTTTTTCCGGATTTCCTTCACGTGTCTAACACCTAAATATGGGCCAATTTCCTATAGAAAGTTCTCCGTCAGACAATCCCGCGGTACTTGTATGTATATCACCCAGTGTTGCGTTGTCTTGTTCCCATCAACCCAATTAATCCGTTCCTTATCATCTAGCTGTCCTAAAATAGGCCAGGCCGAACCCATAATAAGTCTGACGAAGAGACCCTCTTAGACCCAGAGGATGATAGATGTAAAAAATCAAAAAGACCTATCATGTGTTTGCCCAAGTCCACGATGACAAATTGGCAAGAAACAGGCCCGACATATACAGAACAAATCGCCCTCAAAAACGTTCCGAAGTTTCTGATTCGTACTCGAACCAGAACAGAACAGAACTCAGAACAGAAGAATGGCGCCTTTACAGTCTCGAACATCTCGTCGTCTATACTGCAAACCCCAAAATTAAAACAATGATCTATGAAATATATATATACAAGGTTATATGCAATACATGTTGTGCAGTTGCCTTCTAAAAACTTTTTAGTAATCTTTCTTTTTTTTTTTGAACTTTTTTTGCCCTGTGGACGCTAAGAGGGCCTATTTTAAATTAGTAGTGGTTTGCCCCTGTACAGTATATCATACTTTTCCTTTAAGGATATGTGAGACCATCTAATTCCCATGACTAGTTAATCTACAAATTTTAAGTTTATCTGTACATTTTTTTATGTTCCTTGAAGAAATTATCACATTAACTATTTTCATGCCGTCCTTATCCCGAACAGTTTGTAGATATCTATCCTTTCCGAATGTTCTATCATAACACAACACAAGACCCTCTGTTCTATCTATAAGGAGATAGCCCGATGTAGTCAGCACAGGATTGTAAGGAGTGAGGAAATTGTAGGCTTTTAGAGGAACCCTACAATTTCCTCACTCTTTAGAAATGAAAAGAACGCCATCGAGAGAAACAACTTCAAAGGTTAGAAATGTACAAAGCCTTCGTAGTTAACTTGAAGGAGACAGACTCTATTTCGTCAGGCTGGAGAACGTATAAAAAGTTATAAGTGAAGGTTTCTTCTTCCAATTGTCAGACTAGTAATATCTATCACGTCTTTCTTAATTATGGATAATTAAAACAGTTCTATTTATTTCGCCTATTCGCTCTCACGGATTCAGTGTCTCCTACATAACGAACAAAAGGTTAGTTCGTCTTAACACGACAAAGATCAAAATTTAGTTTTCATCGTAAATATTTTCACAAACGATAACTACAAGCAATTGTCTATTGTGACACGCAATTCTTAATCATATTTTGAAATCATTTAATACAAAATATCTCAAGCTAGTAGTGGCTTGCCCCTGTACATCACACTTTTCCGTTAACAATAGTCATCTGTTAATTGACGTTTTGAATTGAAAGAAAAAACGAGACTTTCGGTTTGAATCGGAAGATCATATATAGTTAATTGGGGCCTCCTGTCTCTAAAGTTTCCACATCTGGTCTCGGATTTCATATAATTCCGTTGTCGAAGTTAAGACACGCGGACGGACAACAATGACAAAATTTGGAAATAAATGTAGCATTCCTTCCAAAGCAAAAATTGTCGCGTTGTAAGTCAGGTAATAAAATATCATGGTACGAGCGAAAGTTTCAAAGTTGCGGACGTGTCAAAAGCGATCATATAAGAATTTAGGGGAGAGATCCTTTAAAAAGTCAGAAATTCAAGGAGAAAGAATGGTCTGTGTCGATCTCCCTTTGTCTCGGACTTAATTTTCGTTCGGCCGTATTATAAAGATTTAACCTCTCCACGGTCGACATGTAAATGCAGAAGATAATTTATTTATCAAATTTAAAAAAGAAAAATAATTATAAATTAATTAATTTAAAAAAAATAAAAAAATTGATTTTTTACGAAATTCGAACATTGTTGACGCGTTTTTAACGTTTGTTCGAAATACGTCACGCATGACGAATCGCAGNTAACGTTATGCAAATCTGTGATTCCCAAGCCATAGTCTTATGCAAATCGTGCCGTGTGGCGTAATTGTCTGCTGACCAATCGGTGGCTGTACTTTCAAAAAGCCAACGGCCACTTTCAACCATCTGTCGATGACCGTTACAACTAAAAAAAAACTTCGCTAGGTCTTACTTTCAGGGGGAGGTCTTATATTTCGCAATTCAGCAAAATCTGTGCTAGGTCTTATTTTCTGCGGATGTCTTATTTTCGGGGAAACACGGTAGTTGCTAACTACAATAGAGCATTGATTATCCGAAACAATTTGGGACTGGGATTGTTCGGATAACCGATTATGTAAAAAAAAAAAATATATTAACTTATCCCATGTTGAAATTCATTCAAATCCTGGCATGTCCATAAGTACCCTCTCATGGTCATGCCAGCTAAAACAAGCACCCCAACAAAAATAATATTGGAGTAGCCCAAGACATGGCCAAAGATTGCACAGCAATAGCGGAAATTTAAATTTGCCGACTGGAACGCTTTCGATTAACTGATGTTTCGGATAATCAATGCTCTACTGTATTATTTGGTACGTTGCACTATTTTACATAGAGATCCTCTTAATAAGATTATCTACATTGCTTCTAATAGTCAGGCTACCTTAATGGCATGTGACTCTTGTCAGATTATTTCAATACTTGTTTGGGAGTGCTGTTTTCAGCTCAATGAGTTGGCTATCTGCAATGGTTTCTCTCTTGTGGATGCCAGGACATGAGGGTATTGGTGGTGATGTAAGTATGAGCTACTGGTCAAACAGGGACCTTCATATCTCCAATCATTTCAAGCATTGGAAGTTAACTCCTGGTTTAAAGCAGAACAAGACTTTTTGCTCAGCTTTCTCTCTGTGCAAACTAAATTTCTTTGCTTTTGACAGGAATCTTTTTTGCAGTTTGGTTAGTGTTGTGATGACTTTGATCACTTTTGTAAACATTATGCCGACCGAATTTTTCTTCTTTGGCCTCTTACTGCTTTTGCAATATCTGCCGAGAAGACTNTGACTAATATTATTTTTTTTTTTATTTTGTGCATGTTACAAGTTATAAATAAATATAAACAAACAACACTAACTCTATAACATTAAATCTAAATACCAAAATGATTAATTTATTGTGTTTTTGTTATTTCTTACTCCTATCTTTAGGTATTCGGTATTCGGCCGAATAGCAAAAAATAGGCCGAATAGGCCGAATACCGAATAGTAACCGAATATTCGTTACATCACTAGTTTCTCTTTGTAATCCGACGTGCTTTTCTTTCGCTCTTCGGTTGCGTGCTGTTTTTTACGGTTTAAAGACTTTTACAGAGAAGATTGAAGATTTTTTAGGTGTGTTTTAGTCCGTATTGATCCTAGACGTAAGAATTTATTTAATGTTACTTGGAGAATCGGTCCCAGAAGACATCTCGGCACATCGTTCGATGGTCGGATTCGAATCTTTTAGATTTAAAACAGCGGCTGTGGTAAACAGTTTGCTTTTACTCGGAAGAATTTAAGCATTAATTTAAGTTTTTGTTTTCACTGGACTAATTGCAAATTTTCTTTTTTACAGGATGAAGACGTTGGTGCGTTGTTGGAGGCGGTTCCGGCGGAGGCAGGCGGTGGCACCGGAGGGTGAGGGTTCCGTGCCGTTGGAGGAGCGAGGGCTCGACGAGTAGCGACAGGTAGCGGGTGAAGAAGACCTTCGCCAAGTGCGCGTGGCGTGGCATCCTCCCGGAGTCGGGATGATGCGACGCTACACCCTGGGTCCAGTGCGCTTGGCCGAGGTCTTCGGGGGTCATCCGGCCACAGACCTTGCTGTGGAGGATGTTGAAAGTGACGGATCATCCGAGCTGACACTTTCTGTTTGGTCGCGTTCTGCCCGTTCGTCCGCGAAGGCGACGCCATCGCCTTGCCGAAGTCGGAACGGGGAGGAGTCGGAGGAGAGAGCCCCCGAAGTCGAGGGACCGTGCTGTCCGTGGTTTTGTTGCTGCGGACGGCTGCGGTTGCTTAGGCCTAGGCGGTGATCTTGTTCGATTTCCTCTTCTTCACCTGGATGCGACTTTCTTACCGGATTCGACACTTTTCACCCGGACATGACACCTTTTAACGGACGTGACCTCTCTTACCCTGACGTGACCCACTGACTTGACACGTTTCTTCACCGGACGTGACATTCGGCCGACTTTTCTTTCCAAACAGCTGTTATGAGGATTGAGCTTCCGGTTAGGGTTCGTTGGGTTAGCCTAGGCTAGGTCAGGTCCTTCGCTCTTCTCGTAACACTGTTCGAGAAGAAAGGTTGTCTGATTAAGGTAATAATCTTGACCTTAGGTAATAAATGAATAAATAAATAAATAAAATACTTTCTTACTGGAACTACACTATATAAATAAAATCAAAACCTTTAAATAATCCAGCAAATCGTTTTTTAATATCTTAAAAACGCTTTCGAACGCTTTAAGCGATCATCCTCAGTTTTCGTTTTGAATCGAACGAAGAATTCGAAATTACGTAAAACAAAATTCAAAAAGCGGTTACATAAATGTATGTTAACATTTACCAAGTTTAAATAATTGCAAAAATTATACAAGTTAATTAAATCGAAATAAATAAATAAAATAAAATAAAATATATACATCCAGTAAAAATTATCTTAATTATTCTTCCCGCTTACATAAACTACGTCAACTCATCACAGAAGGATTTCCATGCCGATGACAATCCGTCAGCATCCCTATGATTAATATAGTTTGTGTGCAAGTGCGCCTTGTGAATTTCTAGTTTTTCCAGATGTTTTATGGCCTGCCTGGATCTTGTAGCTTTAATGATCGACGCCCGATCCCAAAAGACCTCGATATTCTATTGCTTGGCAACCATGAGAAACTTAAAGAATTGCTGAACATAAGCACTCGGTAAATAAAAACGTAGACTCTACGGTGCTTGCTGCCTTTGCCAAACAGAATATCGAGGTCTTTTGGGATCGGGCGTCAATCATTAAAGCTACAAGATCCAGTCAAGATTCCTACAAAACACCTTTGTGTTTTGTAGGAACATTTGGGAGAGAGAAGAATCTCCCTCCCCAACTTTACCACAAAGAGGACCAAGTGATCATTTATCGTACAAGTGAATATTTTCCGATGGTAAGAACTCTTTCGTTTCATTTTTTAACACATCTTATTCTCGTATCGTAATTTACTGTTTTCTATTTATAGACATGCCGAAGATGTTCTTCGATCATACACATACACGCACGGACATAACACCACTGTACACGAAGATATACACCGTTTAACCTTTACTCGAATTCTCGCACTCACGCACTTACACGTCAAGCGCCTTGTTCTGTGTAATTCGACACAATGAAACAACCCGAACACACGCTTCCCACAAATCCTACCCCTGGGTCCTCGTCCAGGGAAGCGGAAACGCCAATTTTAAAGATTAAAAGACTTTAAATTTGCGGCCAAAGGGGCTCTGGTAATCACACATCTTGCATTGATTAAATGGAATTTCATACATTAGCATCAATAATCGTTTGGTGATGAATTGGGAAGGAGAAGAATCCTGTACCAAGTATTAAACATTGTTTTTCCTACTATGTTTTGTTTTTGTGGCTTTTTTTTAATCGTGGTCTCAAACTTTTTCAGGCAAATTACAAGGAATAATTTGTTGTATATGAATTTTTTTTTTTTAACGTGCATTCGAATATCGAATTATTCGAGTTAGGAGTAGTTCGTGCACTGAGGCACCACTGTATATATTTCTAGCGCTGATATTTTAAATTAAGAATAATTTTGTAAAGGTCGCTTTTCATAAAACCTTTCTCCTGTTATCACGTTTCCTTTTAATGATAAATTTTTTAGTACTTTAATTAAATTGGTTTAATTAACTCCAAGCATGAAGTTTCTGCTGCTTATAACTGTAATTATTTTTGTATTAATTCATATTTCGTATGAAGAAACTACGGATGAATTTTGCTGTAAGTAGGATGGATCATAATGATGATAATTTATAGCTACAAAACGAGCAATTATTTATTGTGACATCGTCACAATGCCGGGCTGCAATTTTTAATCATATTTTTAATTAATTTAATTCAAAATATATGCTCTTCATTTTAATAAGCCCATTATGGGTTCGACCAGGCTACAATAAAGCGGTAGGTTGTGGAAACGGGCTCAACATAACAGGACGGTTCATCTCCCAAAAATTCCTTGGATTTTTCGGTTCTTCTAGTTTAGGCTTTTTCAGACCGATTGATTTTCATTGCTAGGCCATCTGACCGTCTACTACAGGATGAGCTAGCGCTTCAAGAAATAACTAGGAACTTCTTGAAATGGCAAATTTCAGCTGTGAATGCGACATATTGTGGCTGCACTCCATATGTATTGTAATTATTAATTTAAGTTAGTTTTTAAGTTTTCTTTGTTTTTTATTTCTTCTTCTTTCTAGAACCTTATATCCTTTCCCTTGGGTGGGATGACCAGTTCCAAGAAATAAGGTTAACAAAGGAGAGAACAAGACCCTGAGTCCCAAAAAGACAATAGGCAAGACATTCTTTACCAAGACTTGGGGGCATACGGACGTAGTGTAGAGTCTCCGGGTCGCGTTAGCGACGACCGGAGATGTCAGAAAGAATTCTAAGGAAAAAATCATGTCTTATCGTAGAGGCGATGAGACAGTGAAAAAAAGAAACTGAGTAGCAGAAAAGAAGACAAGGACAGGATTTTATTGAAGAAGACAACCACGGGCCATCTAGATAATAATCACGTGTGGCATCGCACCCCACAATAGACAAAGTGAAATACACCGAGAGAGAAACCCCGGGTAGTCCTACTTCTACTATATACTATTTCTTATATCTTCTTAAATCTATCCTTTTCTATCTTTAGTGTTAAGTTAGTATATGAGATTAGTTTTTAAGGTTTTGGGCTTGATCATATTGTCGCGATTGGGATATATGTGCTTTGGATGTACCATACTATTGTTCATTCCGCAATTTTGTACAATATACTATTGTACCGTGACGTTGGAATCCAAAATAAGAATCTGTATTATTGATAAAACGCGAAATAAATTACTTACGAAAATATACCATCTTATTGTTATCGTATTTTGTCTACTTTCGTGGTTAACTCTAATTTCGCGTGAATTTCACAATATATATAACAGAATTTCTGTCCCTTAGACCGCATGACAGAACTGCACAAAATAAGGTTTATATGTTATGTACCGTACAGTACACTTTTTCCACAATGGAGCGGCCGGGTCCGACATATCCGAACGGACCCGCCCCCAAAAAATTCCTGGAAATTTAACGATGTAGACCAGATTCGAGTCCGGGTCCCCAGAGCGGTAAGCTGTCACCTTAACTGTTGGGCCATGCGGTCTTTTGTATTTGGTAGAAATTCGCAAAATTAATTGAACAATGAAACAAAAAATTCAGAAATTAAATTCTATTTTTTAAAAAAAACATTCAATTGAAATAAATATTGCGTAACAATTTTCAAATTATTTAAAATCTTTTTAATTTTTAATTTTTTAAACTTTGTATATAATACATGGAAATTAATTACACATTTCTTGATTTGTGTATTTAAAAATTAAAATAAATGCTTAAAATTTTTATTTTATTTTACTGTCTAGAGTCGGAAATTGAATTCATAAAGAATCTATCAACCAATTACATAAAAGCTTACATCCGTTATTCGTCTTTCCTTATTATAAATAAAAATTTTCTTTATAAAAATGTATATTATTATAAATGAAATAAATACATAAAAGATTAACGTTAACGACGTATAATTAAAGTAATATAAACGATAAAGCCGACAAAAATATTTAATACAATAATTATCATTTTATTTCCCTAGAAGAATTACCAAAAGAGTTGAACCAATCAGCATCGAGCTCATTTAATCAAAAAGGAAGAAGTGGAGAATTGATGGAAGTATGAGAGGGTCAGTGATCATTCAATGGAAAAATGTCTCGAGCGGAAATGCTTTTATTTCCACAATAATAAAATAATATCGAGGAAAAAAAACCGATTTATTCATGATTCCCGAGAGTAAATGGAATGAAAAAGTGAAAGGTAAGCGTAACAATTGTAATGATGTCATCTTTGTCTTAATTCGGGAAAATGTTTCGGTTTTTATAATTGGATAATTTAAATATTTTAAAATTTTATTATAACGAATCAAAGTCGTTTATTAGTAGTTGTGTGATATAACACGGCAACGAACAATGTAATGAACGATTATATTGTATATCGATTTTAATTGATAATTTATTGTAAAAATAGCGGCGAATTTAATATAATTGCTTATTTTTACGGTAAAATGAAGCGCGAAATGAATATCTTTCCTTTTCTGATAGTGAAAGTCTCATTAATTGCATGAATAATTGTTGTTCCTTTGGTAGATAACCTATGAGTCACTTGAATCACTTTGGTAGTTATGAATCACAATCAAGTACTGTGTTTAGTTTTTTGAATTGTTTCCATTGATGGAAGTAATCTCGCTTTTAATTAGTTTTTTAAAAATTTTTCCTATATCTTAATAACAAAACTGCATGAAAAGAAATTTTATTTGGTCATATTATTATTATAAATAATGGTTTCATTTGTATAAAAGATAGCCGTGAACATTTAAAATAATATGAAAAAAACACCATTATATTAAGTTAGAAACATATACTTATTTTACTGTTATTAATTCAATATAAAAATTATAATTAATTAATTAACAGTACATTATTTTTTTTCCTCGGTCTTCAACTTGATGTGTTTATTTTCTTAAATTCAAATATTTTTGTTAAATTAGATAAATAATACACATTTAAAATTTAATTGTGTTTTTAAATCTTCAAGTAAACATTATGCATAAACAAATTTACATTAGTTGGCAATTTAACTTGTTTTCTCTTTATTAGTATTGGATTTTATTTCACGAATAGAATTTTTAGGAATAATTCTTTAACAGAAGTTTTTATTTAAAATTCTGACTTTTTCTGCTTTGTTCATAAAATATATTTAAATTTGTATAGAGTAAATGAATGAATTAAGCAATGGTATCTTCAATTTATGTAGTATTTGGAAATTTTGTTTTTAGAATATTAAATTTTATAAATCTGTTTATTTGACTAACGTTATAAAAATATTAGCATATGAAATTTGTTTGCCTTGTTGAAGTTGAATTAATCAATTAAGTATTATTGATTTGTTTTCTAGCTTTGTCTATTGGATCAAACGTGTTATTTACTCAATACTTGAAATTATATTGTGTAAACAGGTTTAATTTTTTATTGTCTGTCTGTCTGATTGTGTGTAAATCAGTTAGATCTTCACTTTCAATTAATTTGTCATGCAAAAAAACTATTCAGAAAAATTTGTTCACCAGACCTTGCAATTTCTGGTTAATCTGTCATTACATCTCTAATGATTAATATCAAAGGAAAGCGATATGATTAAAAACAATTTATGTATATTTAATAAAAATTTTTATTTTTGTAATTTTATTTTTTATTTAATCATTATTATTGAATATACAAATATGCAGATGTTACCAATATAAGGATATCTAAGTTGAAGCAGAGAAGGATTTCATTTTGATAAAATCGCTAATGCATTAGCTGTTTTAATCAAAATGAAATACTTCTCTGCAATGAAGAGCAAATGAAGATAATGTATTATTGAACAAGTGTATTAAATTAATGACAACAAAAAAAATTTTTTTTTAATATTTAAAGTTTTGCAAGCCTTCAGTTATGGTTAGAAAATCCTTTCAATATTAAATTAAAAAACAAAATTACTAATGAGTTGTAAAAACAATTTTATATATAAAAAAATATAAAGTTCTGATTTGTAGACAGTTTTTTTTTACATTCTTGCATTTATTCTTTTCAATTTTTAAATCTGATGATAAACATTTTCCACTTATATTATGTGTACTTTCAAGAGAAGTGATTGCCAAATCAAGCAACAAACAACTTAATTTTAGAAGACAAGGTTATATTTTCATATCTGAATGACTCCATATTCTCTGAAACAATCTTTAAGTGTAATTTGGAATAATTTATTTTTTAATGTCTGGTCTTTTTTTTATCTCTAGTTATATCCAAAGATTCCATTTATTCACAAGTATTGTTAATGATTAAGACTGTTGATATAAATAACAAATACATTTATACAACTAAATATGTATAAAAGCAAACATAAAATACAACTAATATGAAATAATTTTAGAAATTAATTTGCTTTTCATTATAATAATAAAACATTATTTATTTTTTCAAGCATGAAAACTATAGACAAAAGTAATTATATCAGCTTTATATATGAATGGAGATTAATTGTTTGATAGAGCAGCACCATTCTATGCAATTATAAGAGATGGTCTGTGGACTGTTACTAGTCTGCAAACCATTAATTGCCAGACCTTGTTTTCTAGGAAAGGAAACTTAGTATGAAATAATGTTTTTCAAGTGCACATATAATAAGTCATGTTATGGTATACACATGTCTAAATACAAAGATACTATTATGTTTTCTTGCATGTGAATTGAGAGGTTAGGTTGCATGTTTTGCATATAAAGCATCATGTATGCTCATTTTCTCTTTTACTATCCACATTTATGCATGATGTAGTAATGAATTTATTATTTAGAAAATTTTACTGTTAATATTTGACCTCGTGACATTAGCAGTTTGTTCTCTTAAAATTTGATTAATCTTTTATACAGGTTATTTTTTCGTATTTTAATGTATTGTAAAAAAATACAATAATGACCTCTATAAAATTTGAATCGTTTATTTTCTTAAAGTTGATTTAGAAGATTTTATTTTAAAACACATTTAACTATATAAATAACTTAAGTTTATAAGCAAAGTATTTACTTGTATATAGTCTATATATAAAATTAAGTGATCAAATGGATAAACAAAATATAGTATCAGATGCGACACAATGTGGAAAATTAATTACATTAACCAATTTGAGAAGCACTGTAGCAGTCATTGAAGATCTAATTTATCATAATTAAAATACTACCGAAACATATAATAAGAAATAAATTTTTTGACTTTAAATTTAGTATAAAATTAATAAAATGCATATCAAGATCATGTTTCTAACATAAACTACAATTTTAATATTTTGTTGCCTGTTTTCAGAAGGTTGATAACTTGATAATGAAATTTGACCTTGATGCTAATTTTGCTAAAGGTTCTTATGTCTGATACAAGTAATGCCTGATTATATCTTAATTACCCAGATATGACTGTGTTATGTTGAAGATATTTAAGTGTCAAAGACATACGATGACAATATAAATAAATGCAAAAGTATTGTTGCTGTTAAAATTAGCATTTTCTTAAAATTTGAATTCTAATAATGGATTTAAATAATTTTTAAAATTAGTGAGATTATGGAAACATAAAAATAAATAAATAAAATAAATAAATTTCTGTTTCTTTTGGTATATTCTTTCCAGTAATTATTTAGAAAAAATTTTGTGTGAAACATTGATGATTGTGATGATTGCTTTAGAATTTTCCATAAAAATAATTTTTAGTATTACTGTTTATAAATGATTAATTAATGTTACTGTTGATTATAATACTTTCTTTTATAAGCATCATATTAAAATATGGATGTTGAAAGTTTTTAATTATAGTGACTAACATTTGAGTGATTGTATAAACTAGATCAGAATTACATTTCATATTGTTCATATTAAATTAATTAATAGAATTTTAATCCAGTAGGGTGAACACCACCTGCACTTTATCTCTGGACTCCAGGTCTTATGATAATTTCTCCAGGTTGTACTGATTATTAAGCATTGCTAAATGAAATAACCAAGTTTTCAAGTATGCTATTCCTCTTTGCAGTAGTTGTCTTTTTATACATGTATACAATATATGATACTCTTGGGGATATAACATAGGCTATTCATATGTAAAACAAGTTGGATTTAATATGTTGGAATTTATTAAATTATTATAGCCATCTCTGCTAGGTGCACCTGGGTCTGTTAGTACATACATTTATACATTTGCATATCTTTGTTGCTATATTTTAGGGTATCAAGTCTCATTGAGTGAAGATCGGGATAAAGCAGCTTGTCATGTGAACAATATACTAGGATTATGGTTACATAATTAGTAGAGTGCAATTGATAATCATTTGACTGTAATAGTCTGAATTTACAGAGCTTCCTAAATGGATTAGATTTTGATAATATTTCTTGCGAGTGTAAGATAACCATTAAATTATTAATATAAAAACAAATCAACAATTTAAATTGTAGCTTCAAAATCTATTAGTTTTAATTAAACTGTAAAAATATCATGATTTCTTATTTAAAAATACATTAAAATGGAGATCTGAGATACAAATAAATATTGTATAAGCATAGTGGGCTGCAATTTGAAAAACTTTTAGACTTATAAATTCCCACTGTCATCTGTCTGTCTTTCCTGAAATCAAGAACAGAATTAGATAGATGAAAGATGAGACCAGATATGGAAACCTTATGGGTAGGAGGCCATGATTAAGTATATATGAACTTCCAATGCAAACTGGAAGTCATATTATTTCAATTAAAAAATTTTTTCCCCAAAAGGTGTTAATAGACAAAAGGCATGACTCTATTCTTAAAGGAAAAGTATGATGTACAGGGCAAACCACTACTAACTTGAGGTGGAGAGCATATATTTTAAATTAAACTAAAAATGTGATTAAAAATTGCAGCCTGACATTGTGACAATGTCACAATAAATAATTGCTTGTTCTAAATACGTTCCATTTACTGGTAATTAAAATTATCCCTTAGAATATATTATGTAGTCTCTTACAATGAAATTTCTGAGTTAACTTCATTCTGACTTCATCATTATGAATTAACATATATCATTCCATTTTAATATTATAATATATTCTAATCAAATTTCTTTTCATTTTGAATTTTATTTTGTTATCAAGCTTCTATATAA
Organism: Centruroides sculpturatus; assembly: GCF_000671375.1. NCBI lineage: Eukaryota > Metazoa > Arthropoda > Arachnida > Scorpiones > Buthidae > Centruroides > Centruroides sculpturatus. The sequence goes on along the minus strand of NW_019384643.1, from coordinate 288,663 downwards.
TAAGTTGAGTAAATGTTATAAAAGAAGGAAAATTTCAAGCCTAAAACAAAGTTGAATCATTTACCAATTCATCTAATTTTAATGGCAATTTAAGAAGATAAATTGTTTTAAAAATGAATATCACTTCATATGTATTTTTACCATTTTGGGGTTCGATCCCCTATGCGAATCGCTCGATGTTGATGAGAATAAGTCGAGTCGGAATTTAATATCCCTTTCTTTGTTTATGAATATATACAGTAATGTACAATACAATGTATTTACAGCCCTACATCGATCGAAGGTTAAGTTGTTTGTGCTGACTGCTTGTTTTGACGTCCGTTTCCAGTAGCTGTTGGTCGGAAAGTGGGTGACCAGTTCAAAGTTCGCTTTTCTTCCTTTCCTTGTGCCCTGTATCGTCCGAATTGGCCCATTGCCGACCGGCACCACACCATCTCTACATTAATTTTTTATAAATTGTTATTTTCACTTGCTGAATAAAATGCATTGATAATGTAAAACATTATTTTACAAATTATAAGAATTATTGTTTTAAATATAATTTTATAAGAATTATACACATTATTACTAAAAATATTTAAATGCAATATTATTTACATTCAAAACTTTTTTAAAAACATTTTATTTTTTAACTTAAAGCTGATCAGTTTAACAAATTATTACTTTATTGAATATATTGCTAATTAAAATTTTATTTTCTTATTTTATTTCATAGTTGAATTTACCTACAGTTTTTTAGAAAAGAAGCATATTCAAATATGTAAGGTGTTGCAGTTAAAAGTAAACTTGTTAATTAGGCATTGAGCCAACAAACATTCCAAAACTTTGATGTAAGAACAAGGAGTATACACACCCTTTTGTAGGTTGTTTCTTTTTTAGTGAAATTACAAAATGTAAATTTTTTAATAAATAGAATTTACAGAATTAAAATTCATTTTCTTTAATATGTTTATGATAATATAAATAATTAGTTTGGACTTAAAAAAAATCAGTAAAGATAATTTAATTTAAACATTTTTAGTAATAACAATTTGTTTTGAACTATACCAGGATGAACATGTAAAAGTTTAATTATGCAAATTGGAATTCTGAGTGTTAAAATATTCTATACTCACTCCTTGTTGACTGCTTATTTTATTATCTACAGAATAAACCTACAGTAATTGTGTTTACACTTATTTTTGAAACATTAGCATTGGATATTTATATTTTTTACTAAAAATATATCAAAAGAAAAATATATCAAAATATCTGTTGTTGAAGTGTACTTTAATATTATTTTAAAATCTCTGTTTGTACAAATTCTTTTGACTTTTACCATTATTACAGACTTAATATTTTTGGAATTGATTTGATTTGTTAATGGCTGTTAATAAAGTAAATGAAAATTGGAAAAATGAATTTCAAGTTTGAATTGTTATGTTAGCATTATTAGTTGAAATTTATATTCAGACATTAATTTGTAGAATACATAAGCTAAATTTTAGTGAATACAGTACATACATTTTTCTTTTTAAATTTTAACATGCTCCAAATATAACCAGTGTATATTAGATGTTAATACAGTAGATCCCCCTATAAGACGGTAGATACGTTCCGTTCTTTATTTGTAGGAATCATAGTTTACGGACTACGGCTGTTTGAAAGGTTTTCTTTCATAAAATTAATCGATTCTAGACTAATTCGACTCAACATTTCCAAAATACGTATATTTTTTTGAAATTTTTCTGTATAAACTACGTTATAAACAAAAAATTGTAGGATTGCTTACCGAGTGTGTACCGTTCGACTACGCCCGTTGCTAAAGCTTGGTTTCGTCGCGGAACAGC